>NW_016999446.1:0-553 GCF_001483705.2 Eufriesea mexicana | reverse complement strand
CCAATAGAATTTTTCCTCCTTATTTATGCAAGAAAATTAACTCACCACGATATTAGTCGAAAAAGTAAACAAAATTGAACTTTCCAGCCAGATTCTATAGCATTGCAATGGCTATATGAGGCCAATCGAGTTCTTCCTCCTTACGTGTAAAAGGGAGATAGCTCACCACGACATTAGACGTAGATAACAATAAAATTGAATTTTCCAGGCAGGCTCTATAGCAATGCAATGGCTGTAGCACGCCAATGGAAGCTTTCCTCCTTATTTACCCAAGAAAACTAGCACACCACGATATTAGTCGAAAATGTCAATGAAATTGAATTTTCCAGGCAGATTCTAGAGCATTGCTACGGCCATATCACGCCAATAGAGTCTTTCCTCCTCATTTATGCAAGAAAGTTAGTTCGCCACTATACTAGTCGAAAATGTCGATAAAATTGAATTTTCCAGCCGGATTGTATAGCTCTGCAGTGGCTATATCACGCCAATAGAATCTTTCCCCATTATTTGTGCAAAAAATTATCTCACCACGATATTAGTCGAAAATGTCTAT
>NW_016999445.1:0-636 GCF_001483705.2 Eufriesea mexicana | reverse complement strand
TCCGTCCATTCGTACGTCTATCATTCGATACATCCACCCATCCATACATCCATAGACACATCCCTAAATGCATCCATACATACATCCATGCTTGCATCCATCCATACATCCATCCACTCATACATCCATCCATCCATATATCCGTACAGATATAAATCCATACATCCATACATCCATACATACATACATCCGTACATCCATACATACATTCGTTCTTACATACATACAACCATACATGAATCCAACCATACACCCATCTAACCATATATCTAGAAATCCTCACATCCATACATCCATTAATCCCACCATTCGTACTTCCATTCATCGATACTTTCATCCATTCATACATTCATACATATATAAATCCATATATCGGAACATACGTACATTCGTCCAACCATACCTCAAACCATACATACACCCATCCATCCATACAGCCATTCTTCCATACATCCATCCATCCATACATCCAGCCAAAAATCCATTCATCCATCCATGCACCCATAAAAACATCAGTACATGCAACCACCCATCCATACATCCAACCATCCATACATTCATGCCTCCGTGCATCCACCCAACTATCCATCCATCCATCCATACATCCGTACATACATCAATACTTACATCCATACA
>NW_016999444.1:0-2739 GCF_001483705.2 Eufriesea mexicana | reverse complement strand
TCTTTTTCTCTCTCCACGTTACCTGTGATTCTTTCGCGGTGAAAAACGTCTTCAACTCTGTGTATTTTTTCTCTGAGCTTGCAACAATTCTTTTCCGTAATTATTCAACGATCTAAGACTCGATAGAGGTGTGATTTGTCGATGAAATTATCGATAAAATCACATGCATCATTTGGGATTTTAGTGATCACGAAAATTCCAAAATTTATATAAAATAAATTATAAAATATCTACAAAATTATATACACGTTTACTGTGATGAAACACGGCAATGATGATTCAATTTTGTATAATGTAATATGTCTGTATATACAGTATAAAAATATATTCGTAGAGATTAAAAGCAGAGAATGAATAATTTAATTGAGAAAGGTAGAAGGTCGAGAATAACCGAGAATAGGAAAATAAAAGGAATCAAATTTCATTGCAAATATTGACATTTTTGGAAATAGTATATAATGTTTGCTGAATGATTTATTATTTAAAATCACGCATAACTCGCTTCGGAGATGAAAGATATTTATATTTTGAAGAAATCTACTGAAATTTAGAAAATAATTTACAGAGAAGGTACAATTGCAAAAATTGCACTTGTGGGTACTGTATTTTTGTAATTATTCGTGAATGCGTATAACGTTGGATTTTTATCGAATAGGTTTTTACGAAAGAATGAGCTACAATAATTCTGCATATTTCTCTGAGTTTCAAAATTATCGATCACGCGATCTACAAATTTGATGTCAACTAATCCACGTTATTATTACAGAAACGATGGACAAGATAACGTACTTAGACATTTTACAAAAACGTTTGAAGAGGAGCAGACAGAATGTGGAAATCCTACACATTAAATTGGCGCAGGAATGGTTGCCCTAGAGTAATGAAAATTCCTCGACCCAGTGACCTAAATCCGATAGCAATCGCGTGGAATATTAAAATTCGAAAAACAGAATCCATTGCAAAAGAAATAGCAGGGAACAGGAAGTAAATATTTGTAGATGAAAGGTCTTACCAGAATTATAAAATAACAAACATAATTAAATACAAATTTCGTTGAAATAATAATTTCCATAAAATTATCTTTACAAGCACGTGAATAATTTTATAACGGAATCAAAACGAAAAGTCATAATGAATTATGTGTTTGTAATCGTGGACCATGATTTTCCACCTTCTTTTCAGATTTCGTTACAATATTTTTATAAATTAATTAAATTATTTAAAATTAATTATGTTTAATTATATATCTGGATTTGAAAAATTTCAGAGAAGAGAATACTCCGTTGTTTTATATAATTTTGCCTCAATGTATACTATGAATAATTCAAAACGTATGTGCGATTAGGCGTGTCGCTCATATATTGATCAATGAAACAATTATCCCTGCCTAGTGACTTCAAGTCAACTGTGTTCTTCATTCTGTGATAATTAAGAGTGTACTATAGTAATTAGTATAGTAATTATCATTCTCATTTTCTTTTTCTCTTTGTTTTCGTACTCTTAGAGCTGGCTTTCTATTTTACCTACGCCATTTTGCACGGAAAATCCTGTATTTATACTGAAATGCATCGTAATACTATTTACAAATTTAATTTCTCCTAATTATTCCTCTATTTTTTGATTTATTCACAATTCCATGGAAGACCATGAGAATGAGGTATACGAACAAATAAAATAAGAAAAACTTTGGAAAAGGTAGAATACGAGGAGATACTGAAAAATTGATTGTACTTATACCAAATAAAAATTGCAAAGACAAGTGACCAAAATTGAATGCGAAATTTGTAATTAAAAATTTTAAAAGCACCATTTGGACCTTGGTAGGGTCTACTTACTAGGGTTACTGTTATAGGGTTACTGTTATTACTACTAGTACTGTTACTGTTAAGAGTTACTGTTACTTTCGCTACTATGGGTGACTATAGTCACCGGCCACGAGTCGTCATCTACACACGACAGGTGACTATAGTCACCGGCCACAAAAATTGAGTAAAAAATTAAAACAAATGCATTCTTCTTAGCTCTCTTCGCAAAGAATTGCAAGCTCTATTGCGATGGTCAGTGTTTCCTTTTCTTTTCTTCTTCAAAAGACTTGCGTCAAGAAACCGAATGCTAAAGACAGCACAATCGTAATATTTCCATCTTTGACACGTCGCTTCTTCTACGGGAGGGACTCCGCAGATTGTTAATTATTAATGTCACTAGTGATAATTGATCTATCCATTGATCATTCCAGAATTGCTATAGAATTTAGATGATCAGTGTATAGATTAGTCCAATGGCTATAGTACGGTGTAGATAGGTAGACCTGTCGTAGCGAAAGGGTTAATTGTCCAATAGGGTTACTGTTAAATGCACTACAAATTTGGTTTCCTCATGCAAGGGTAGTTTTGACAAGTGTCAAAAATGACAATGCACTGCGTGTGCCTCATAAGAAGTCCCGCAAGTCTGGAAGAAACGCAAGTCTAATTGGCCAAGACGGAAGAGTAACACTTCATCTAATACATATCTTCTGATCCAATCGAATTATTAGCTAAAACGATCACGTGTACTAGTTAGTCTGACTGTCAATGACCACTGTCAATGATCAACTTACACCTTTTCTGCTTATCAGACACGCGTATTACCCGAAACACTGTCAGATATATCACTGGTGAGTATGTGACGAGATACTTTTCTATTCGTGCTCATCGATCTCGTGTCTTCCCTTACCTGCCTCTAGAATCGTCAAACTGCAGA
>NW_016999443.1:0-646 GCF_001483705.2 Eufriesea mexicana | reverse complement strand
TTCAAATCCTTTTGCCATTTCCTGATTGTCCTTGGGTTTCCCACATGCTAACCTTGCCCTTCAGAAACCCACAAGCGCAATCCTGTTCATTCATTGTATCAATCAAATCACAATCGTAGCACAGTTATTCTGGTATCGTCTTTAACATGTAATGTAGTTTTTTACTTTCCTTAATTGCTGCGCCTGCTCTCTCCAATCCATTAAGGGTTTTTTCAATATTCATAAAGAGTGAACTGGAATCGTCGTAATCTTTCAATCTCGTTCCATCCAATTTATTTCTGACGCATGTCGGTAATGCCGCAGATTTTTGTAGATACACTTCACCAAATTTGTCCATGATTCCTTTCGCCGTATTCAATTCACTCACAAACTCCAGTTGCTCGTTCGATATGCTACAGTATATATAATTCATCACTTCTAAACTCACATTATTCTAGTCAGTTCCTCTTTCTGTTTTCTACCTTATACGTGATGACGTTTCGTAGCTCGATTACCATTTCAGATACAGTCAAATTCTCTTTTTCTATATTTTATAATCGCTCCTTTCAAAAATTGAAATATCTGCAGCATCACCTCCCGACCACACTGTTTATTTTTCTTTTATTTATCCTTTTCTGCCTTTCCTTTCTTCCTTCCCTTTCAGTAG
>NW_016999442.1:0-1094 GCF_001483705.2 Eufriesea mexicana | reverse complement strand
TGAAGTGGAGCCAGCTTGGGCGTTGAAATGACTTGAATTGGCGCGTATTAATTTTAACACTGTGTTGTACCTTACTTTTTCCACCATGTGCAAGGTTATAGAGATAGCGAGAGTGTAAAGTGCAGAGTCTTGGTCCGCTGAGGGAGAACCTGGGCGATGTGTCAGTCCCTTCGCATAACTGTATTTGGAGAACAGGTTGAGATTGTGAGTCGAACAAATTGTGAGTTAGAATTGAGCATTGTAGTATGGTATTGGTCGTTGCAAGGAATCGAATAGAACCATTGAACTACGGCAAGAGTTGTTCAGCCTCCTGTCACTGGATAGTAGCATTATTATTATTAGCACATCTTCATAACATTGTTGATAAATTATTATCGATAAACCCCACTACCGTTCATCTTGTACAACTGTCTATTTATTTTCACGAAATATAACTGTCGCGATCATCATTCTCACTCTCGCTAGTAGATGGATTCCTACTTGCAGGAATTTACTAGGTTCGAGGAATGAGTCCTAGGTTCACGAGTCCACGGTGAATCCTCGACCTCCCGTAAATAGAAGTTCCTATGCCACCTGTTAAAGGGGTTATAACGCAAAGGAATAGTAGTCAGTGAAAAATTGTGGGAAAGCTGCATAGATATTCATTGAACGGACGAATGGTTAGAACTGGCCTGTTTAGGGCCACGCAGGTCAAAAGTCATCTTCAGAAGACTCGAGACAAAGGACAGAACGCAGGGGAAGGAATCGCCTCTTCACCGCTGGAATGTAGAGTTTACTTCACTATTGAATTTTACTATAACACCACCTAAGGTATTCCTGTCTAAGTCAGGGCCTGCTAAATAGCTAGGTACTGATGAGTCCACTAGCAGTCACGAGACGAAATGCATCCCTTCCTTTTCCTTTCGTCCCTTCCAGCACAATCGCCACATAGAAGATACCTGCGGTAACTAGACCTCAACAACTGATGGGGGAGGTTCCTCCATATAACGAATAGTGTTGCAATCGTCGTTTTGTGTGCGAATCACGGTGTGAATCTCCTGCAAATCTGCTTGGTCGATGTATGACAGTGATTTTATAATATTTTATAATGTATA
>NW_016999441.1:0-2729 GCF_001483705.2 Eufriesea mexicana | reverse complement strand
GTATCGTCAGTTTTTTAGTAGAGAATCTTTGAATTTCTACTCTTTTCTAGCCAAAAAATCGTCAAGTGCAAAGAGATAAACGATTTTTAAATTCCTCTACTAGCCATATGACAAATTAGATTTATTTTATTGCCATGACTATAGAGGGAGGAGGGTGAAATTATTGGGGTGCTAAGGGATGATGGAGTTTATATTATTGACTTATATAAGTTCGATCGTTTTTAAAATTGTCGAATATAATATAAGATAATATAATGATAATATCATTGTTATATAAATTAACAAATATACTGTATTATTTACATAACATTTTTCAAACAAATTTTTAACAATTCGTATGCACAGTGTGTTCATTACAACACGAGACAGTGTGATAAATAAAAATGTTTATACTGGATTATTCATTTTCCAAATTGATTAATTGCACGAACATACAGCAGTAATTTATTTTAAATATAAAAAGATACTTTCGAAAAATTCCTTAATGTTAAAATTAAAAAGGGATTCATAAAAATTTGACTCGTATTATTCCGCCTGAAATAGAGCTAGGATCCACTACCCACCTAACCTATTTTCTAACCTAACTCGAAATTACCAACAAATCGAATATCGTCTCAATATTCGATGAAAACTCCAATAGTACTATCAAATTGCAAAAATCTCGTGCTATATATTATACTCGGATAAAATCCTCGACATCGCGGAACTGCATAACCTAAGAAATCTCAGGGAATCCAAAGTCAAAGCAAACAAACAGCGACAACGACGCCGCGGCGCGGCGAGATTGGCAAAGCGCCGCGAGAATCCCCTAAAGAGTCCATTTTAAACTGGCGCGATGCACGGCGAGTCACGTTCGCAAAAAGAAACGGGCCCACCTTGCAATGGCTGCAGTTCCCAAGCAAGTTGCCGGGGCTCTAAGCTGGGGCCGGTCGAAAATTAAATTTCTCCACTCTTTCACGCGGCCCATTCCCAATTACGTCCACGACAAAATATAAATTCCCGCGTATTTCACATCGATATCCGGGGCTCCTTTCTTCGTCTCCTTGCCTCGAGACGCATCTAATAATTGGCTTCGTTGAAAACCGCACTCCGCGACGAATCCTTTTCCTCCTCCTCCTACGTTTCTCTCTCCTTTCTTCGCCAACCAACGCGTTACCTTCCTTTCCCGGCCTTCGTCTCTCTCTCTCTTCCTCTCTCTCTCTATAGTCGTCCTCGAGGATCCGGGCCGCTCCTTCCCGGTCCATTGAGCCGGCCACGTGGGAACTCAAGGGGTATTTTTACGTTTCGCCATTCATGTGGACCACTATAACAGATTGTTTCTCGGAAAGGGTGAGTCGGGCGGGGGGCTCCCCTTTCGTAACACGGCCCTGTATCTATCCGGCAAGCAGCTAATGACGCGGTGAGAGCGTGGAGAATGATCGTAAAAGGTTGAGAATTGGTTCGTTTTGTCTCCACGCTGTCTCAGTTCTTCTCTCTCCTTCCACCTTCTCACTCCCCCTCTCTCTCTCTTTTATTTTTTCTTCGTCTTATACTTTCGTCCCCCTCGTCGCCATCTTCTTTTCTTCTGTTTTTACCGTTCTTTCATCCCGGGACTGTGCTGGCGCGCGCACATTGGTGACGATCTATTCGCAGTCATCAAAGAGACCAAGCCGACCACACGATTCCCGATCGCATGGCCGTCCTTTGAGCAGGCGCGTGTTTAGCCTCTCATTGTGATGATGATGGGGAATTAGCCGGAGTTTTATGCGCGCAGGCGCGTGTCCGCGCTGATGGAGCAGGGAATAACAGCTGCGGTTAATGTATTCCGTTAATTCGATAGAGAGCCGGCATCGAGGGCATTGGTTTCCGTGACGGCGACGAGGTGAGAGGCTGCTGACGCTCTTTTGTCAAGCAATTGCTCGGCTGGTCGAGGATGAAGCAGTGTTTGATTAGAGAGCGTCGACTATTTGCTTTCGAATAATGGCCACGCGAGATGCGTGGGCCCCGGCGAGTTTCAGATTCACGCGAACGTTTGAAGGTAAGAGGTGATTATAAAATAGTGGCCTGATAGGGGGAAAGTAATGGAATAAAAATTGTTTCGGGTTAATGGAGTGGGTCCGGCTGCGGGATGATGAACTATGGGTGTGTGCAGGGTACGAGGCATGCCAGGGTGTTTTAAACTTTGTTTTTCGTACCGCAGTGTGTAAATCATTCTCGTTGTTGGAATGTTGAGAGCAAGTCTGGTTGTGCCTTTGTTATTAGGAGTTAGGTGAATTTATGCAGGTGTAATGGAGATTGAAGTGATCCAAGTGATGCTTCGACCTTAACATTTTGTGTTTACTTCGAACAACGTGAAATAATAAAAGTTCAAACGCAAGAAATTGATAAGGACAATGAAACGCAAGAAAAATGAAGTTCAAACTCGTTGCAACTTTGCATGACCACTTTAAACAACATCAAACACCTGAAACTCTATCATAAAGGTTATTAAATTAGGCAGTACATCATGCAAGTTACTAATTTAACACAGGAAATAATATATATCAATTCTCAATTGCAATTTCCTAAAATATCCTGAACGTCAGATCATTAACACCATGTAGGAACAGACGTCTAATAAAGCTCAACTGCAATGTTTACAAACCTTATCCAACTTTCTAGACTCACTTCAAACACTAAAAACTCCGTAAGGATTATTGGAAAAGGCATTACTAAAGTAACGTAAGAAATATTGTATATCAATTTTCAAT
>NW_016999440.1:0-695 GCF_001483705.2 Eufriesea mexicana | reverse complement strand
TGTACGGAAGTATGGCTATATGGATTGATATATGTATGGATATATGGATGGATGGATGTATCGGATGATGGAGGTAGGAATGGACGGGTTTATGTATGTATGGTCGTGTTGCTGTATGGCTGTATACATGGATGGGTGTATGAATGGGTAGATTTATGGATCGGCGGATGTATGAATGGGAGGATCTATGGATGGGTGGATGTTTGGATGGATGGATGTATGGAAGAATGGATGTATGTGTGGACGTATGTATGGATGGATGGCTGTATGGATGGATGGAAGTATGGATGCATTGATGTATGTATGGACGGATGTACGGAAGTATGGATGTATGGATGTGTATATGTATGCATGTATGGATGGATGGATGTATCGATAGATGGTAGTACGAACGGATGGGTTTATGGATATATGGATGGTAGATTATGTATGGATGTATGTATGGATGTATGCAAGAATGTATGTTTGTATGTATGTATGGATGAATGTATTCGTGTATGTATGGATCTGTGTATTGATGTGTGTATGCATGCATGGATGGATGGTAGGATTTCTGGATGGACGTACGGATGGAAGGTCGTATGGACCGATGGATGTATGGATGGGTGGGTCTATGGATGGTCAGATGTACTGATGTATGGATGTACGAATGTACGGATGTATGGATGTATGGATGTATATATGTATCTATGTAT
>NW_016999439.1:0-779 GCF_001483705.2 Eufriesea mexicana | reverse complement strand
AACGCTGAAATCGCCCGAATAGCATTGTATAGCACAAAAGTCAAAGCTATTCTAATCAAGCCTACAAAAACCTAACATAATCAAACGTTACATAACCCAAGCTAACGTGCCAAGAGCACTATTCCTTGCGTCAACAGAGACAAACAGGGCGCGATAGCGAACAGAAGAAGGCCGAAATCCATAGAATTGCAGTATGCAGCACAAGAGTCAAAGACACCCTAACCTAACACAACGCATCCTATCACAGCCAAACGTAGTCTGACTCAATTTAACGTGCTGCGACAGCTATTGCTGGCCGCCCCAAAGGCGAGCAGAGCATAGCAGAGTAATGTAGAGCGCAGATAGGCACCGAATAGCAGTGTACTGCACAAAGCCTAAGCTATCGTACCCTAAAGTAACCAGACGTAACACAACCAAACGCAACATAACTCAGACTAGCGTGAAGTGACCAATACCGCTGGATTCCTCATAGCCAAGCAGAATATACTAGAGCGCAGTAGAGCGCAGAAATCCACTGAATAGCAGTGTAAAACAAAAAAGTCAAGGTTACCCTATCCTAACATATACAAACGTAATCTGACCAAACGGAACATTACTAAGCCTAACGCGATGAGAGCACTATTACCGGCCTCCCAATCGCCAAGCGGAGCATATTAGAGGAGAGTAGAGCGCAGAACTCCATAGAACGGCAGTGCACAGCACGAAAGCCAAAGACGTCATAACCAAACCCTAACAAACCTAACCTAACCAAACGTAGCCTAACACATCGTTACGCGCAG
>NW_016999438.1:302-959 GCF_001483705.2 Eufriesea mexicana | reverse complement strand
GCTCGCCATTCCTACATATATATGTAGGAATGTTAGGTAGGCAACAGAATAAGCAGCGATGTAAATATAAAAAAATGATTTATTCTAAACTAAAACTTATTCTAAGCGCTAATAACTCTCCGCTGACTCTTACTCGCTATCTCTCAAAAACTCTATGACTGACTTTAAAACACACACTGACCCTTCCGTGTCCTTGCACACTTATTTAAACCTTGTACTCTGTCATCTTTCATACTTATGTTCTCTTCCTCAATTGGTGGGTCACGTAGCCTGTTTATCGCATTTGGCTCTATCATAAACATCCCTTACATTCGATCCTCTTGCATGCGATCACTTTCGTTCTAAGCCCAAACACTCGTGACATTCCTTCAGGGCCGTACTTATTTCTTTCGTACATATATTTTAGAATAAAGTAACATCTTTTATTCTTTCCATTTGCCAATCAAACAGTATATCTACACTTATTACTGAGTTATATACCCATAATTAACTATAATCTATAATTAACTAATAACTAATTCTACGAGATTTTAATTAACAGAGCGTTTAGTTGGTGGTTAAATGTTTTATTCAATCTTAGGCTCGTAGGCGAATGCCTCAAAAACGCATCCTCTGCAGTCTTATAGGTTGTGTCCCCTCTCCGTGGCCTCGTCTTTA
>NW_016999438.1:0-269 GCF_001483705.2 Eufriesea mexicana | reverse complement strand
GAGTTTGGCGTCTAAACATTCCCATCTATGACCGTTGTCCTTGAACTTTGACGATGTCTTCCTAGAAATCCAACGAAGAGCTTTCTCTCGTCGGAAGACAATGGGTGTTGCGTCCCGAACACTGCAACTCGCTCGGGGAGTTCCGCGGGGTTGTAAGGCCCGCTACGCTGCTGCGGCAATGTTGCTGGGATGCCGCCTATTCTAACTTGATGGAGGTAGGCCTGGTTATTGTTGAACTGCAGAGAGTTCTATAGCAGACTGTCTCCTGC
>NW_016999437.1:0-474 GCF_001483705.2 Eufriesea mexicana | reverse complement strand
CAAGCTATAACAGATTATAGACTTTGAATAGACCTATTCTCTGGCAAGTAGATGGCTGTACTTCCCATTGGATTGAATGCGTTTGGCGATCTAATCTCCAAGCTATGACAGATTATAGATTTTGAATAGACTTATTCTCTGGCAAGTGGGTGGCTGTACTTGCGATTGGTTTGAAGGCGTTAGGCGATCTATTCTCCATTCTCTCACATGTTATCGATTTTGAATTGACTTATTCCCTGGAAGGTAGATGGCTGCACTTGCCATTGGATTAAAGGCGTTAGGCGATCTATTCAAAAAGCTATAACAGTTTATAGATTATGAATATACCTATTCCCTTGCAAGCAGATGGCTGTACTTGCCATTTGATTGAAGGCGTTAGGCGATCTATTTACCATGCTATAGCAAGTTATCGATTTTGAATAGACCTTTTCTCTGGCAAGTAGGTGGCTGTACTTGCCATTGGATTGAAGGCGT
>NW_016999436.1:0-627 GCF_001483705.2 Eufriesea mexicana | reverse complement strand
AAATATCTCAAAAACTACTGAGTAGTTGTCCTTATAATGATACATTTTCTTGAACTGCATGACAAAATTTACACACCTGCAAAGTTTCAATTAAATCCATGATCCGAAGGATTTGTACCCTCTTTGTAAGACTTCAAGAGATTACACCAATCACCAAGAGAAACAAGAAATGCCTGATCAACAAATGAAAGTATTATAAACAATTCTTTTTTTGACGAAAAGTTATCTTTCGTTATTTGCTAATAATTCGAAAAATTACGAGTAATTATAACTAAGTGATTATCATTGCAATATATTCAGCATAAACGGTATACTTTGTTTATATCATTATTATGTAAACAAACATTTTCGTTTACTCGACATAAATATTGTAATTATCATTTTACAGAGACAGATAATTTTAGAAAATTGTATCAAAAGGATGTGAAAAAATGAATCATTTTTATACTGATACAGTGCTACTTCTGCCATACCTGCTTTTGGGAGATTTTAATGGACTCTTTACTGTATCTAGTTGTTGAGATGAGTATGTGTGTATCCATAAAGATGGTTGAAAAATTAAATCATGGATCGAATTAATTTTGAAGCTGTTTTATTTATTTATAATATTCAATAAGTAATACTTGA
>NW_016999435.1:0-998 GCF_001483705.2 Eufriesea mexicana | reverse complement strand
GCTCTAATATGCTCTGGTTGGCTCTAGGGAGGCCAGCAATATTTGTCGCAGCACATTGTGTTGCGTATATGTATGTCAAATTCGGTTACGTTAATTTAGGTTAGGTTTGGGTATCTTTGTTCTTTCCGCTGTACACCGCGATTCTATGGATTCCTGCGCTCTACTCGCGTCTAATATTCACTGCTTGGCGCCGGAGAGGACATTAATGTTGGCGATGGCACGTTAGGTTGTATCCGGTAACGTTTTGTGACGCTACGATATGTTAGCTTAGGATAGGATAGCTATGACTTTTGTGGCATACACTGATATTCGGTGGGTTTCTCCGTTCTACTGTGCTCTAACGTACCCTGCTTTGCTCCTGGGAGTCCAGAAATAGCGGCCGCGGCCCGATAGGTTATGTTATGTTACGTTTGGTCAGGGTATATGAGCATGCGTTACGTTCGTTCAGCCTTGACCTTTCTGCTATACACTGCCATTCTATTCACCTCTGCCGCACATTCTCCACCAAAATATTCTGCTTGTCGATGGGGAGGCCAGCAATATTGGCCTAGGCACGTTAGGCTGAGTTAGGTTACGTCCGGGTATGCTACGTTTGGTTAGGTTAGGGTAGGATAAATATGACTTTTGTGCTGTACACTGCTTCTCGGATGATTTATGCTCTCTTCGTCACTCTAGTATGCTCTACTCGACTCTGGGGACGCCAGCAATGGCGGTCGTGCACGATGGGTTGAGTTAGGTTACGTTTAGTTAGTTTAGGTTAGGTTAGGTTTGATAAGGATGGCTTTGATTTAGGTGCTGTGCACTGTTATTCGGTGCACATCTGCGCTCCACTGTGCTCTTATATGTTCTGCTTTGCTCTGGGGAGGCCAGCAATAGACGTTTCCGGTCGTTGGGTTTGGTTATTCTACGTTTGGTAAGGTTAGTCTAGTCCTGCCTTGTAAGGATATATTTGACTCATGTGCTATATACTGCCACTCATTCGATTCCGGCGCTCCACT
>NW_016999434.1:0-479 GCF_001483705.2 Eufriesea mexicana | reverse complement strand
ATGTTATAGCTTGGTGAATAGATCGCCTAACGCCTTCAATCCAATGGCAAGTTCAGTCATCTATTGCCAGAGAATAGGTCTATTCAAAATCTATCATCCGTTATAGCTTGGTGAATACAGCGCCTACCGCCTTCAATCCAATGGCAGGTACAGCCATCTACTTGCCAGAGAATATGCATATTCAAAATCTATAGTCCGTTATAGCTTGGTGAATAGGTCGCATAACGCCTTCAACCAATGGCAAGTACAGCCATCTACTTGCCAGAGAATATGTCAATTGAAAATCAATAGCCTGTTATAGATTGGTGAATAGATCGCCTAACGCCTTCAATCCAATGGAAAGTCCAGCCATCTACTTGCCAGAGAATATGTCTATTCAAAATTTATAAGGTGTTATAGCTTGGCGAATAGGTTGCCTAACGCTTTCATCCAATGGCGGGTGCAGCTATCTACTAGCCCGGGAATAGGTCTATTCAAAA
>NW_016999433.1:0-340 GCF_001483705.2 Eufriesea mexicana | reverse complement strand
TATTGCTGGCCTCACCAGATCCGAGTAGAATATGCTAGAGCGCAGCAGGGCGCAGCAATCCACCGCGTTGCAGTGTATAGCACAACAATCGGTCATACCCTGACGCAACCTGACCTCACCAAACCTATCCAAACGTGGTGCTACTCAGCATGACGTGGCGAAACCGATGTTTCTGGCCGCCCCAGAGCGAATTGGAGCATAATAGTGCACAGCAGAGCACATAAATCCACTGATAAGCAGTGTAAATCACCAAAGTCAATGTAGCATATCATAAAGCAGCCAAACGTGACATGCCCAAACATAACATAACTGAACCTAACATGGCGGGACCACCATTACT
>NW_016999432.1:0-517 GCF_001483705.2 Eufriesea mexicana | reverse complement strand
TGTGGATAATGATACCGTCTCCAAAATGAACACGAGAAGGTTTATTTCTCAACCAACCGGATAATAGTGTTTTGTTCCGAAACCTTCGCTTGAATATAATCCAACTGCGTACCTCGGTAATTATTCTGGGCACTGGTACTTACTGGCGTGGTTAGTTAAAAGCCTTCAGGTTAAATCCGTACTTTCATCGGAAGAATTGCCCTATTTTTAACGTTCAAATATAAACTTCAATCCTCCGGTCTATACCATATTATTTTAAATATAATTCTCTCAAACGTTTTGTAAATTATATGCACGATGTGTCAGAACAATAATAGTCAGAAGGATAAGTAATTAAATTTCCGATGGTACAGTTAAATCGGAGTACACGCATACACCATTTCTTCAAGTATTTCTGCTTTCGTCACAACCACCTTCATAAATTTCATCCTCACATATGTAAAATTGGAATAAAAAATAAAATAGATTATGACTTAAAAATAACATGTATAATAATGTTACTGATAATATAAGCAGT
>NW_016999431.1:0-725 GCF_001483705.2 Eufriesea mexicana | reverse complement strand
CGCCTTCGTGAGCGACCATGTACCTACGGCCGGGGAGACCGTCTCTCTCTCCCGTCGTAACCTTGGTCATGGTGACCACGGGCTGGCGTGTGGGAGCCCGTCTGTTTGAGGGACCGTGGTTCGGGCCCGCGGCGTCACCTGATGGTCGCGCGGCGTCCGCGCGGTATGTGTACTTTGCGGTGCGGTGGTATGCGTGTCGTGTGTGCCTTTAATCGACCAGTCTCGCGCGCATGGACGTGATCCTTTCGGGTGCCATTTACTGTCGCGCCGGGAGCGAACTGCAGTTGCGTCGTGGGGTCACCCTGGCAATTGCGTCGCCGCGAAGTCCAGGGCGCACCGAAATGCGATGGGCTGGTAATCGTGGTGGTTTTAGTGGGTAAAATCCCACATAGCCCCCCGCCCCCTTAGGAGTCCTGGTGTCTTTGTAAGATTTCCCTTACGTGAAAAAAAAGATGTCATATTGGGATTTCTACGGCATTTGTGCCACTCGCAGCAATGCGATGGATTTCTTAGCTCGACTGCTTTCGTGTAAATTCTGCTTGCCTCTGTGGGGCCAACAATATTTGTCTCGTCACGTTAGGTTGGGTTATGCTGCGTTAAGGTGTGACAAGTTTTGTGACGTTTCGATAGGATATTCTAGGCTCTTGAGCTATACCCCGCTTTCCACGTATTTCTGCGCTCTACTGTGCTCTAGTATATTCTGCTTGCCTCTGGTATTGCCAGCA
>NW_016999430.1:0-870 GCF_001483705.2 Eufriesea mexicana | reverse complement strand
ATAATTATAAATTTATATGTAATAATATATAAAATTATTAATATTATAGAATGAAGTATTTATAGATTAAATTCAATAAAATTTAATTTTATAACTTATTTGGATTCCAAAAGTATAAAATTTTTATTTTGAGTTTCAATTTGTTAGATCAATAATGTTAATATATGGATTTAGATATATGAATTTAGAAAATTATTTAATTCAACGATTTTTTTATTTAATAATTTTGCAATTATTATTGGATGAGATGGATTAGGATTAATTTTCTATTGTACAGTTATTTTTTTATCAGAAAAATAAATCTTTTCAATTCTGCAATATTAACAATTATTTTAAATCGTCTATGAGATTGTTCATTGTTAATATTAATATCAATAATAATTATACTTGGAAGTTGACATTTATTATTATGTAATATAAATTTAATTATAATGATAATATTTATTTTAACCCTTTTCACTCGACGATATTTTGGCCAAAGATGAGTAGGAGTTCAAAGATTTTCTGCTATAAAGCTGGCGATATTACTTTTAGTAACAAATAGGAAATTGTATAATAATTAATACGTAGAATTATTTGATTCCGATGGCTCGCACACCGTTACATTATCTTAAATTTGACATATTAATTAATATCGATCTTCGAAATTTTATCTAATCGTGACTGATGGTCAACTCTCGATTGCGATGGGCTAATAATTTTTAATAAAAGTGCACAAATTCCGTTTTGTACATGATTACCTGTAGCAATAATAGCTCCTACACCAGTTTCATCATTAGTACATTCATCAACATTAGTAATAGCTGGAGTTTATTTAATAATTCGTTATGAAGAAATATTAGAATTAAATTTTAAGAATATAATTTTATT
>NW_016999429.1:0-660 GCF_001483705.2 Eufriesea mexicana | reverse complement strand
ATGTCAATAAAATTGAATTTTCCAGCTGGATGCTATAGCAATGCAATGGCTATAGCAGGCCAGGAGAATCTACCCTCCTTATTTGTGCAATAAAACTAGCTCACCACGATATTAGTGGAAAATGTCAATAAAATTGAATTTTCCAGGGAGATTCTAAAGCGCTGCAATGATAATGTCACGCCAATAGCATCTTTGCTCATTATTTATGCAAGAAAGTGTGCTCACCACGATATTAGTCGAAAATGTCATTAAAATTGGATTTTCCAGTCATATTCTATAGCGTTGCAATGGCAAAAGCACGCCTGTAGAACGTCTCCTCCTTATTAATGCAAGAAAGTTATTTCACCACGATATTAGTCAAAAAAGTCAATTAAATTTAATTTTCCAGCCAGATTCAAAAGCACTGCGATGGCTATAGCTCGTCAATAGAATCTCTCCTCCTTATTTATGCAAGCAAGTTAACTCACCACAATATTGGTCCAAAATGTCAGTAAAATTGAATTTTCCTGCCAGATTCTATAGCATTGCGACGGCTATTGCACGCCAATTGAATCTTTCCGCCTCATTAATGCAATAAAGTTAGCTCACCACGATATAAGTCGAAAATGTCAATGAAATTGAATTTTCCAGGAAGATTCTATTGCTTTGCAATGCCTATAG
>NW_016999428.1:0-657 GCF_001483705.2 Eufriesea mexicana | reverse complement strand
AAAATATGACAGAACAGGTATAAAAATTTGACAGACAATATCAGAGAAATAAAAAATTCGCAAGTCTTCGACTCTAAGAGAAACGTCTCGGTCACTCGCAGAGAACGGGACAATCGCTTCGTTTAGAAACACTTGGAAGTTAGCGGGAACTCAAGCCAGCAAAGAAATTATTGCCGTCAAAGATGGCCCCCTTTGAACCGCGTAACTCTCTCTCGACGAAAGTTTCCGCCAACTCTGATAGCTCCGCGGATATTTAGACGCTAATAACAGCCGGACCAACCCCTATAACGAGACAAACTTCCGAGCCTAATCTACCGAACGAAAGACACTTTATCCTTCGAAACTTTCGATTTTCTAGAACCCATTTCCTACCTTTCCTTCGGAGACCCTCCACTAACCTCGTCGATAAAAATCTTTATAGCGATCGGCATGATTGAACGCGATCCTGATAGTCAAACGCCATTACCTGTCAGCAATACAGATAATCATGACTATATTCTACGAACAAGTGAATGATTTACACCGAGAACGACATTTGTCAATTTTATCAATTTTCCAAATTATTTTTATAAAATGAGCGTAGGATTTTTGGTCAAATTAATCGTATGCAGACAGAGATCTGAGCATCTAACAAACAATAACTCTCTTTTTGTAACA
>NW_016999427.1:0-588 GCF_001483705.2 Eufriesea mexicana | reverse complement strand
GTGGAGCTCTGAAGTCCGCCGAACAGCAGTGTACACCACAGAAGTTAAGAATGTCCTAACCAATCTTAACCTAACCCAACTTAACCGAACGTAGCCCGACTCAACATAACGTGTCGAGACCACCATTTCTAGCCGTCCCAGAGCCAAGCTGAAAATATTAGAGCACTATTGTGCGCACAAATCCACTTAACAGCAGAATATGGCACTAAAGACACTGCTGTCCGTTCCTGACCTAACCAATCGTACCACAACCTAGCGTAACCAAGCTCACCGTAAAGTGCCGCTAGCCCTACTGCTGTACTCCACAGAGAAAAGCGGAGCTCATTCGTGGACGGTAGAGAGCAGAAGCCCACAGAGTCGCATTGTATATCAGAAAAGTCAATGCTACCCAAGCCTAACATGAACCAGCATAGTATAAACAAACATAGCATAACTCATACTAACGTGGCGAGCCCGCTATTGCTGCCTTCCCCAGAGACATGCAGGACATGCTAGAGAACAGTAGAACGCAGAAGTAAACCGGACAGCAGTGTGCAGCACAAAAGTTACAGTTACCTTAACCAAACATAGCATAACCCAACATAACCG
>NW_016999426.1:0-528 GCF_001483705.2 Eufriesea mexicana | reverse complement strand
CAATGCAAAGTCTACAGCAAACCAATGAAATCTACCACCTTCTTTGTGCAGAAAACATTCCTCCACAAGATATTATTCGAAAATGTCAATAAAATGGAACTTTGAAGCCAGATTCTATTGCAATGCAATGGCTGTAGCAACCCAATGGAATCCTGCCACCTTATTTATGCCGAAAAGATTTTGCACCACCATATTAGACGATAATGTGCTTTCCTGTCAGATTCTACTGCAATGCAAGGGCTACAGCAAACGAATCGTATCTTTCCTTCGTATTTATTCAGATTCGTCAGCTCACCTCAATATTTATCGAAAATGTCAATAGAATGGAACTTTTCACGCAGATTCGACTGCAATGCAGTGGCTACTGCAAACCGATAGAATCCTTCCACCTAATTTACGCAAAAAGGTGTGCTCACCGCAATATAAGCCGAAAATGACAATAAGATTGAGTTCTCCGGGCAGTCCCTAATGCAATGCAATGTCTACAGCAAACCAATGGAATCTTCCCCCATTATTTGTGCAGAAAAG
>NW_016999425.1:0-2781 GCF_001483705.2 Eufriesea mexicana | reverse complement strand
CCGAACAACTGTGTACAGCACAAAAGACAAATCTACCCTCTCCAATCGTAACCAAACGTAACATAACCAAACGTAGACTAACTCAACCTAACGTGCCGATACCACTATCGCTAGCCTTCTCAGTATCAAGCAGAACATACCGTAGCACAGTAGAGCGCACAAATCCACAGAATGGCATTGTATAACACGCAAGTCAAAGCTGTGCGAGCATACCCCAGGCTAACGTAGCATAACTGAACTTAGCCTAACTCAAACTAACGTGCCGAGATCACTATTGCTGGCCTCCCCAGAGACGAGCAGAGCATACTAGAGAAAAGTAGATCGTAGAAATACGCCGAATAGCAGTGTATAGCACAAAAGTCAAAGCTACCCTATCCTAACATCTCCAAACCTAATACAACCAATCGCAACGTAACATAACCTAACATGCCGAGACAACCATTGCTGGCCTCTCCAGAGCCAAGCAGAACACAGTAGATCACAGTAGATCACAGAAACCCTCAGTATACAAGTGTATAGGACGACGGTCGAAGATATCCCAACCTAACCTGCCCTAACCTGACCTAACCGAACGTAGCATAACTCAACACAAGGTGACGCGGCCACTGCTCCTGGCCTCCCCATAGCATAGCAAATTGTAGTGGAGCACAGTTGATTACAGAAATCCACGGAATATCACGGTAAAGCACGAAAGTCAAAGCTTTCCATATCACACTTAGCCAAACGTAACTTAACCATACGTAACGCAACTCAGCGTAACGTGCCACGACCACTATTGCTCGTCATCCCTGAGACGAGTAGAGTGTAGTAGAGCAATGCTGAGCTCAGAAATCAAGAGAGTAGCAGCGTGTGGCGCAAGAGTCGAGGATGCCCTAAACAAACCAAGCTAAACCTGACCTAACCAAACGTAGCATAACCTAACTTAGCGTGCGGCGGCCGCTATAGGTGGAATTCGTGGAGACAAGCAGAGCATATTAGAACGCATTGGAGTGCAGAGATCATCCGCATAGCAGTCTAGAGCACAAAAGCCATAGATAACCTAACCTAACGTGACCAAACTTAGTCTAACGCAATATAGCGAACCGCGACCGCTATAGATGGCCTTCGTAGAGCCAAGCGTAGCATATCGGAGCACATTAGAGCGCAGAAATCCACCGCGCTGCAGTGAGTTGCAATAAGGTCGAATATATCCTAACCTAACATGACCTAACCTAACACAACCAATCGTAACATACCTGATCCAAACGTGTCACGGCCACTATTGCTCGCCTCCACAGAATCTAGCGGAGCATAGTAGAGCAATGTAGAGCGCAGAAATCCATCGAATGGTAGTGTACCGCGTAAAAGTCGAAGGTACCCTAACCTAACCTGACCTAACCTAGCCTATCCCATCGTATCATATCTCGTAATGGCGAGACGCGATCACTGCACCCGGCCTCCCCAGAGAAAAGCAGAATGTAGCAGAGCATAGTGGAACACAGGAGTCCGCCGAAAAGCAGTGCAAGGCACAAAAGTCAAAGTAGCATATCCTAACCTAGCCAAACGTGACATAAAAGAACGTAGACTGACTCAACCTGACATAACGATACCACTACTGCCGGACTCCACAAAGACAAGCAGAATGTACCACAGAACAGTAGTGCGCAGAAATCGACCGCATTGCTGTGAAAAGCACAAAAGTCGAAGTTATACTATCCCAACCTATCCTAACCTTACCTAGCCAAGCGTAGCACAGTTCAGCGCAACGTGCGGCGACCACTGCTCCTGGCATCCCGGGAGCCAAGCAGAATGTAGTAGAGTACAGTAGATCACAGGGATACAACGGCCAAGAGTGTAGAGCACGGAAGTAGAGGTCATACTAATCAAACGTACCCTAACAGAAACTAACCAATCGTAACATTGCAGAACGTTGCGAGCTGCTGCCACCATTGCCCGCCTGCCCAGGATTGGGCAGAGTATAGTACAGCAATGTAGAGAGCAGAAATCCACCGAAAAGCAGTTCACAACACAAAAGTCGAAGAGGTACTATACGTGATTTCCTAACCTACCCTTGCGAAACGTAACATAGGTCAAGATAACGTGCCAATACCGCAATTTATTACCACCCCAGAGCCATGCAGAACATACTACGGCACTGTAGAGTGCGAGAAGCACTTGGAATGGCAGTGAATGGCGCAGAAGTCTAAGTTATTTCCTACCAACTTAACCAATCATGTCATAAGCAAACGTAGTCTAACTAAACCTAACACGCCGAGACCACTACTGCTGAAAACCAAACAGAATATACGGAAGCACAGCACAGCGCAGAAATCCTCACACATTGCAGTGTGAAGCAAAGAAGTCAAACATACCATGGTTTATCCTTACCTTACGTAACCTAACATAAGGTAGCGTAACACAAAAGAGCGTGCAGCGACCATTGCTGCCGGACGGCACAGAGCCAAGCAGAATACGTTACAGTACTCTAGATCACATGAACCATCCTGATAATAGTGTATAGCACGATAGTCGAAGCCATCACTACCAAACTTAACCAAACGTAACCTAATCAAACGTAGCCTATGTTAACGTTGCGTGCCGCGGCCACTACTGCTGGCCTCCGCAGGATCAAGCAGCGTATAGTCGAGCACAGTCGAGCGCAGAAATCCACAGAATAGCAGTGTATACCACGCAAGTCAAAGCTATGCGAGCTAAACCCAGGCTAACGTAACCTAACTGAACTTAGCCTAACTCAAACTAACGTGCCGAGATCACTATTGCTGGCCTCCACAGAGCCAATCA
>NW_016999424.1:0-1145 GCF_001483705.2 Eufriesea mexicana | reverse complement strand
TAATCTTTCTAATTAAATAAAGAATTGTTCTTGTTGTTATTAAATTTCATCCACCACTAACAGTTGTCACTCCTCCGCTACGTCACTAACACACCGAACTTTGTCACTAACACACGCAGCTTCGTCACAGTCGAAAAATAACAGGGTCTCTAGAGACCCCGTTACCATATTCTAAAGTTGATATTCATAACTACCTTCTTCGGCCTAAATGTACAAATTACTACTCGGTATTAAAATTAATATTTTTTTGAAAATAATAATTATTTACTTTAGTACTTTCATGTCGTTTTCGATATTAATGTATTATTCATTTAAAAACATATGATTTAACTAAAGGAAATTGAATTTCACACTATGCTCTGTATATGATCACCGAAATAAAACTTTCTCGTATCAAATTACTCTGGATATCATTCAACTTCTCTTTGGAAAATTATCTTACGTCATCGACAGTTTCAAAAACATTTTCTATAATATAGGATACCGTAATATAATGTATAATTATAATATATGATATATTATAACTCATTATTATATATTAGTTATAGTATATAATATACTATATATTATTATATATTGCATATGTAGCATATCCTAGTAATAATCAGCATCTTGGCTATTTCTTAAACTATAGCAATGATAGGAAAATCTGTTAAACCAGAACTATTTGGTCAAAATAAGATAAGTCTTAACGTATCGAATATAGAAAAATTAATCTGTCAGAAGAAATAGATATATCTTTAAACTATGCGCCGAACAAATTCCGGGAACACGTGAAGTGTTTATTTCACACGTTAGATAAAATTTAGGGGACCAGGACAAGCTGCAATCGTATACCCTTTTTTTCTTCTCTCTAGCTTTGACTCTCTACGCGAACAGTCTGAATACTTGAGATATACCTTCCTTAGGAGAGAATAAAGATAATTATAAAATACAAATAGTACAAAGGAGATCATTATATTGCAATATTGATTTTTCTCAACATGTATTATATCTTCAACAAAATATATAAGATCCTATCATAAACAAATATCGCAGAAATACGATATAATTCGGCACTGAGTTTACAAATGTTTCATCAAATATTGTAGCGTCCTACGGTATCGAATCCCTTCGATTTCCAAGAACGCTTATCACGCGCCAAT
>NW_016999423.1:0-825 GCF_001483705.2 Eufriesea mexicana | reverse complement strand
ACCGAATGGTCGCGAATGGCACGAAAGTCTAAGATATCTTCTCCTAACGTAAAAAAACTTGTCATATGGAAACGTTGCCTAACCAAGCCTAAGGCGCCGAGACCGCCATTGCTGGTGTGACCTGACCAAAGCGGAGAATATTAGAACGCAGTAGAGCGCAGGAGCCCGAGGATAGCAGTGTATAGCACAGATGTCTAGGCTATTCTGGTTTAACCGCACCAAACGGTACATAGCCAAAAGCGGCATAACTTAACCTAACGGGCCGAGACCACCGTTGCTGACATTCACAGAGGCAAGCAAAATACACCAGGGCGCAGTAAAGCGCTGTTGTCCGCAGCATTTCGGTGAATAGCACAAAGGCCATAGATATCCTCACCTAACCTGAACAAACGTAAGCTGACCGAACGTAACATAACATAACATGACGTGCCGCGACCACTGGCCCTGGCCTCCCAAGAGCCAAGCAGAATGCAATAGAGCACAGTAGGTCGCAGATATCCACCTAAAAACAGTTTATAGCACGAAGGCCTTAGCTGTCCCAAACAAACATTGCCTACCCCAACATAGCTGTAGGTAACATATCAAAACCGAACGTGCAGCGGCCACTATTGCTCGCCTCACCATAGTCAAGCAGAGTATAGTAGAGCAATGCAGAGCGCCGAAGTCCACAAAATAGCAGTTTATAGCGCAAATGTCGAAGAAATCATAACCGAGCCTACCTAACCTAACCCAACGAAATGTAACCTTGCAAAACCTAACGTGCCGAAGGCACTATTGCTCGGCATCCCTGAGCCACGCAGAGCTTACTAGAGGGAACTAGACAGC
>NW_016999422.1:0-583 GCF_001483705.2 Eufriesea mexicana | reverse complement strand
GGATGCATGGATCTCTATATGTATGGATGTATGGATGGCTGGATGTATGAGTGGATGGCTGTACGGATGGATGGACGTATGGATGTATGCATGTATGGATGTACGTATGTATGGATGTATTGGTGGATGGATGGATGTATGGATGGATGGATGTGTCGAATGAAAGACGTACGAATGGAAGGATTTGTGGATGTACGGATGATGCATGTATGGATGGACGGATGGATTATGGATGTACGGATGTATGGATGTATGTATGTATGGATGTACGAATGTATGGATGTACGGATGTGTGTATGAGTTTATATATGGATGTAGTTAAAGATTTATGTATGGATGTATGTATGGATGTATGAATGGACGGATGCATCGACGGTTGGAAGTACGGATGATAGGATTTATGGATATATGAATGTATGGATGGGTGGTTGTATGGATGGATGGATGTATGGATGGATGGATGGATGTGTGGATGTATGGATGTATGAATGTATGGATGTATGGATTGTTGGATGTGTGGATGTATGGATGTATGTATGGATGGATGTATGGAAAGATGGATGTATGGATGGATGTATGTATG
>NW_016999421.1:0-654 GCF_001483705.2 Eufriesea mexicana | reverse complement strand
AGTGCTATAGTCTGCTATTAGGTGGACTTCTGCTCCCTACAGTGCTCTATTATTTTCAGCTTGGCTCTGCCAATGCCAGCAATAGTGGTCTCGGCACTTTATGATGGGTCATGTTACGCTAGGTTAGGATGGGGTGGGCTAAGCTAGGTCAGAGTAGCTTCAACTTATGTGCTGTAAACTGATATGCGGTGGATCTCTGCGCTCCACTGTGCTCTAGTGTGTCCTGCTTGGCTCTGGGATGGCAACAATAGCGGTCTCGGCACGTTAGGCTGAGCTACGTTACGTTGGTCATTTTACGGTTGGTTAGGTATGAAGGGGATAGCTTTGACCTAAGTGCTATAGTCCGCTATTAAGTGGATTTCTGCCACCTGCTGTGCTTTAATTTCTTTCGCTTGGCACTGCGAAGGTCAGCAACAGATTTCTCGTCTCCCTACGTTGAGACATATTACTTTCGGTCAGGACGGGTTAGGCCATGTTATGCCAAGACAGCATCAACCTTTGTACTGCAAACTGCCATTCGGTGGATTACTGAGCTCTACTGTGCTCAAGTATGTCCTGCTCGTCTCCGGGAAAGCCAGCGATTGTGGTCGTGGCACGTTAGTTTGAGATATGTTACGTTTGGTTATGTTAAATTTGGTTAGGTTAGGGAGGGAT
>NW_016999420.1:0-1527 GCF_001483705.2 Eufriesea mexicana | reverse complement strand
TGCAGTGTACAGGACAAAAGTCAAAGATATCCTAACCAAGTCAAACCTAACGTAGCCAAGCAGAACGTAACATAACTCAACCTATCGTAGCCGAGACCACAATTGCTGGCCTCCACAGAGCCATACGAAACATATTAGAGCACAGTAGAGCGTCGAAATTAAACGTAAGGCTGTGTACAGCCCAAGAATCAAAGACACCCTAACCGAACCCAACAGAACCTGAACACACCAAACGTAACGAATGTCAACCTAATGCGTCGAGACGATAAATGCTGGCCACCCCAGAGCCAAGCAATGCATATTGGGCAATGTGGAGAGCAGAAATTCGCCGGATAGAAGTTTATGTCACAAAACTCAAAGCTATCCTATCCTAACCGAACCAAACGTAACATAAGCAGACGTAACGTAACCCAACCTGATGGCCTCACGAGGGAAAGGCAGGGTATAGCAGGGCTCTGTAGGACTCTGACGTCTTCCGAATAGCAGAGCATAGGACAGGAGTTAAATCCGCCTTAACCAAACCTATCCAAATGTAGCCTATCAAAACGTAACATAACGCAACCATACGTGCCGAGAGCATTATAGCTGGCGTCCGCAGAGGCAAGCAATGTGTGATAGCGCACTGAAGGTCGCAGGAGTCCATAGAATAGCAGTGTATAGCACATAGGTCGAAGCTACCAAAACCTAACAAATCGTAACTTAACATACCCGGACGTAATCTAACCCAGCCTGGCGTGCCGGGACCAATATTTTTGGCGCCCCGAGAGTCGCGCAGGGTACAGTAGAGCAATGTAGAGCGCAGAGGTTCACCGAATGGCAGTGTATGGCACCAAAGCCTAAGATATCCTATCCTTACCTAACCAAACGTAACATAACCAAAAGCAACATATTTCAGACAAATACAAACGTGCTGAGACGTATACTGCTGTCATCCCCATAGTCATGCAGAATATACTAGAGCACAGTACAGAGCAGGAATCCACCGAATAGCAGTGTATAGCACAAAAGTCAAAGCAATCCTACCCTAACCTAACCAAACTTAACACAAGCCGACGTAACGTAACGCAACCTGAAGTGCAACGACGGCTATTGGTGGCCTCGCGAGGGCTAAGATGAGTGCAGCAGAGCAACATACGACGCTGGAATCGTCCGAATAGCGGTGCATAGCACAGGAGTGATAGCAGCAATAAACAAACCTAAACAAATATTGCTCAGCCAAACGTAACATAACTCGACCTAACGTGCCGACAGCATTATTCCTGGCGCCCACAGAGACAAGCAATGCGTGACAGCGCACTGAAAAGAGCAGGAGTTCGTAGAATAGAAGTGTGTAGCACAAAAGTCGAGGCAATCCAAACTTAACAAAGCGTAACTTAATATAACCATCGTTATATAACATAATCTACCGTACCGCGACCACACTTGCTGGCCCCCGAGATTCGAGCATGGTGCAGTAGAGCAATGTAGAGCGCAGAAATCCAACGAGATGCGGTGCATAGCAGAAAAGTCGTCAGATATCTTATCCTA
>NW_016999419.1:0-540 GCF_001483705.2 Eufriesea mexicana | reverse complement strand
GCAGGGCAGAGTATATTACATCGCAGTAGAGGGCAGAAATACCCCGAATTGCAGCATATAGCACAAAAGTCAAGGCCATCTTTACCAAACCGATCCTAACCTAAACAAGCTTAGAGTAATAAAATCAAGCGAGCCACGGCCAATATTTCAGGCATTCCGGGAGTAAAGCGGGGCAGATTAGAGCACGGTAGAGTGCAGGAAAGCACCGAATAACTGTGCATAGCACGAAAGTCAAAGCTTCAATGACCACACTTATCCACAGCAATCCTAGCCTAACGTAACATAACTCAACCTAACGTGTCGCGACCACGATTGCTAGCTTCGCGAGAGTCGAGTAGGGTATAGTACAGCAACGAAGAGCGCAAATATCGATCGAACAGCAGCGTACAGCTCAAAAATCAAAGCTATCCCAACCAAAAATAACCAAACCTATAATAAACAAACGATATACAATCCAATCTAACATTCCGAGACCGATATACTGGCTTCCCCTGACACAAGCAGAGTGTGATAGCGCACAGTGGAGCGCAGAAGTCCATA
>NW_016999418.1:0-701 GCF_001483705.2 Eufriesea mexicana | reverse complement strand
CTTTTGGGCGCAGAGGTCAACCTAATAGCAGACTACAGCATTAAAGTCTAAGCTGTCCTCTCCAGACATAACCAACCGTAACATCGACATACGTAATCAAGCTAAACCTAACGTGCTGCAACCACTGCTGCTGGCTTCGCCAGAGACAAACAGAAATCTTTAGTGGAGAGTAGGACGCAGGAATCCATAGAATAGCCGTTTATAGCTGAAGTGTCACGTCCCAAACCTAACCCAAACCAACGGAATACAACCGATCATAGCCTAACTCTACGTAACGTGCCGGGGCCGCTATTGCTGCCCCTCCCAGAGTAAAGCAAGACATGCTAGAGCGCAGTAGAGCGTAGAAATCCACCGCATAACAATTTATATCCGCAAGGTCGTAGACACCCTAACCAAAATGACCAAGCCTAACCTAACCCATCGTAACATAACTGAACCTAACGTGCCACGGCCACTATTGCTCTCATCCCCGTAGTCGAGCAGATTATAATCAAGCAATCTAGAGTGCAGAAATCCAACAAATAGCAGTGTGTAGCACAAAAGTCTGAGAAATCTTAGACGAAACTACCTAACCTAACCTAACGAACCGAAACGTAACTCAACATAACTTGCCGAGATCGCTACCACTGGCTTTGCCTCAGCCAATCAGAAAATATTGTACACAGTACAGCGTAGTTATCGGCGGATAGCGGATTATACAA
>NW_016999417.1:0-838 GCF_001483705.2 Eufriesea mexicana | reverse complement strand
TTCTGGACTCCTCGGCGTTGAGCAGAGTATAGTCGATCAGAGTAAAGTGCAGAAATACAGTATAGCTCGAAAGTCAAAGCTATCCTGTCCTGATCTATCCAAACGTAATATGTTGAAACGTATTCTAGCTCACGCGAAAGTGCCGAGAACAATATTGCTGGTCCTCCCAGAGTCAAGCTAAGCATATCAGGGCACGGTATAGTGCACAAATCCTCCGAAAAGCAGTGTAAAGGTCAAAAGGCATAGCTAGCCCCCCCCCTAACCTAACCAATCGTAACGCAACCAAACGTAACATAACTCAACCTAACGAGCTGCGGAAACTATTGCTGGAATTCTCATAGTCGAACAGAGTATGGTCGTTCTCAGTAGAGCGCAGAAGTCCACCGAATAATTGTCTGTGCCTAGTAAATCACGGCTATCCAAACCAGACTCAAGCAAGCATACCTTAACCAAACATAACCCAACTGAAACTAACGTGCCTGGACCTCTATTGCTGGCGTCCCCAGTGTCAAGCAGAGCATGTTATAGCACAGTATAGCGCAGAATACCACTGAAAAGAATTATATACCACAAAAGTCAATTCTACCCTCTACTACCCTAACCAAACGTGACATGACCAAGAGTAGCCTAAAACAAACTAACGTGCCGGGGCCATTATTGTTGGCCTCCACAGAGACAAGCGCAGAATAATAAAGGAGAGTAGAGGGCAGAAAAGCGTAAGATCGCATTTTATAACAGAAAAGTCGAAGCTGTCGAAACATAACCATAGCTAACATAATCTACCCAAACGTAACATATCTCAACCCAACTTGGTGAGAAAACTATTACTGGTCTACCC
>NW_016999416.1:0-1182 GCF_001483705.2 Eufriesea mexicana | reverse complement strand
ATATTAGGTTGTCCCATAAGTTTCTTCCGCGCCACGCTATGAGTGACTCTAAGTGGCTGTGTTTATATAAACATGCAGGCTTATCTCTTAGCCGTTTATGGCATCGGTTTCAGTCGTCCCAGAGCTCTTTCAAAGTACGTTTCGTTGGTGACAAAGTCTCTTTTAAAATTTTTTCTGCACCGTTCAATATGGAGAGCCAAAAGATGCATTTGCGGCATGTTATGCTTCATTGCTTTAAAAAAGGCAATAGTGCAAAGGACACTGCAGACGAGATTTTCACCGTTTACGGGAGTGGTACTACCACTATTAGGACCGTCGGCAATTGGTTTAAGAAATTTAGAGCTGGCAATTTCGAGTTGAAAGATGAAGACCGCAGCGGCCGCCCAGCAACGACTGATACGGACATTATCAAGACTGTGCTCACTGAAAATCCACGATACAGTGTGCGTGAGATAGTGGATGCCACTAATATTCCCAAGACAACGGTACATAAGCATTTAATCAAGATAGGATATGCGAATCGATATGAAGTTTGGGTTCCACACCTATTGACGGAGACCGGCCTTATGAACCGCGTCTCTACGTGCGATTTGCTTCTCCAGCGACATGAAAGGGATCCTTTCTTAAAGAGGCTTGTCACTGGAGACGAGACTTGGATTTTATACCAAAATGTGCATCGAAAACGCACTTGGTCCAAGGAAAATAGACCTTCAACTGTTGCGAAGCCTGGACTTGATCCGAAGAAGGTTCTTCTGTGCATTTGGTGGGACTGGAAAGGTGTAGTGTACTACGAGCTCCTTCCCCAAGATGATACGATCAATGCTGACAAATATTGCAATCAACTGGATCAATTGAAAGCAGCCAGTAGCAGAAAAACGGCCAGAATTGGCGAACCGACGAGGCGTCGTTTTCCATCGCGACAACGCAAGACCGCATGTTGCGTTAGCCGTAAGGCAAAAATTATTACAGTTTGATTGGGACGTTCTACCTCATCCTCCATACTCCCCAGACCTTGCTCCATCCGATTACTACTTGTTCCTCTCCTTAAAAAATTCTCTCCGTGGTAAATCTTTCAAATCCATAAGCGAAATAAAAACGCACCTAGATGAATATTTTACAAGTAAACTTAAACAATTTTGGAAAGAGGGCATAATGAGGCTTCCTGAGAGATGGAAGAAGGTT
>NW_016999415.1:0-642 GCF_001483705.2 Eufriesea mexicana | reverse complement strand
GGTGGTTTTCTGCGCTCTACAATGATATACTATACTCTGCCCGACACTCGGGAGGCCGGCAATAGTTGTCGAGGCAGGTTATTTTCAGTTATGTTACGTCTGGTTGTGCTATGATTTGTTATGTTATGAAACTGTGGCTTTATCTTTTGTGCTCTACACTGTTGTTTGGTGTATTTCTGCGATGCACTCTGGTATAATACATTCTGTATGGGAGCAAAGTAACACTGGTCTAGGCACGTTAGGTTGGGTTAGGCTACGATAGGCTTTGACACGTTTGCTTACGTCAGGCTAGGGTAGCTTTAACTTTTGTGGTATGCATTGCTATTCGGTTAACTTCTCTGCTCTTCGTTGATATCGTATACTCTGCTCGTCTCTGCGGAGGCCAGCAAAAGTGGTCGTCGCACGATAGGTTTTAATATGCCGTGTTTGGTAGTGTTACGACTTGATATGTTGGGATGGAATAGCTTTGAGTCTTAAGCTGCACACCGCTATTCGGCGGACTTCTGCGCTCTACTGTAATGCAGTATATTCTGCTTGGCTCTGGGGATGCCAGCAATGCAGTTCTCGGCAAGTAAGTTAATGTCAGGGTGCGTTTGGTTACGCTACGTTTGGTCAGGTTTGGAAAGGGTGGCTATGACTTTT
>NW_016999414.1:0-760 GCF_001483705.2 Eufriesea mexicana | reverse complement strand
CGGCGTGTTATGTTGAGTCAAGTTACGTTTGGTTATGTTACGGTTGGTTATGTTACTAGGGGAAAGCTTTGACTCTAGTCCCATAGCCTGCTATTAGGTGGCCCTACAGTGCTCCAATATTTTCAGCTTGGCTCGGGGAAGAACAAGACTAGTTGTCTCGGCACGTTACATTGATTCTGATTACGTCCGCTTTGGATGGGTTAGGCTAAGGTAGGATAGGGTAGCTTCATCTTTTGCGCTGTATACGGCTTCTTTTTCGTTGGATGTCTGCTCTCTACTTTGCTCTAGTATGTTCTTCTTGGCCCAGGGGTGCCCAGCAATAATAGTCACGGCAGGTTAGGTTGAGTAACAGTAATATTGATTGGTTTAGCGGAGGATATATTTGATTTTAGAGCAATAGCCCACTATTAGGTGGATCTTTGCGTCCTACAGCTGGGAATGCCAGCAATGGTGGCCTCGGCACGTTATGTTAAGACAGGTTTCGTTCGATTAGGTAGCGTTAGGCAAAGTTAGGCCATGATAGCTTCAACCTTTGTGCTGTACACTGCTTTTCGGCGGGCTTCTGGGTCCCACTCAGCTCTAGTATGCACTGCATGGCTCTTAGGAGGGCAGCAATAACTGTCACGGCGCATTAGGTCAAATGAGGTTATGTTTGGTTATGTCCTATTTGTTTTGATTAAGCCTGTGCAGCTTTGAGTTTCCTGATATACACTGCGGTTCTAAGAATTTCTCCGTTCCACTGTCCTCTGATGTTCTCTAC
>NW_016999413.1:0-501 GCF_001483705.2 Eufriesea mexicana | reverse complement strand
GAAAAGTATTTTGAACCAGGCGAAATTGTTTTGTCTTCAAACAATATATAAAACAAAAGCAACGTAAGTACGGTATCAAAATATTCAAATTATGTTCAACACCAGGATACCCGATCGCCTTCAAAATTTATTGTAAGAAAAACCGGATATGGAGGAAACAACGCCTACCAATGTTGTTCTGTCGATGTGTAAAAATATATTTGGCAAAGGTCATACAATATGCACCGATAATTGGTACACAAGTATCGAATTAGCCAAGAAGCTAGTCGCTCAAAATACTCATCTGGTTGGAACAATGCGATCAAATCGCCGTGGAATTCCAAAAGATCTACTTTCAAAGAAATTACAGCGATATGAATATATTGTTAAGGAAAGTAATGATGGTTTGACAATATTGAAATGGATGGACAAGCGTGATGTCCTATTATCAACGAAGCATTCTAATGAAACTGTGGTTATGCAGAAAAGGGGGAAAATTGCTAAAAAACCGAATATTATTCT
>NW_016999412.1:0-1197 GCF_001483705.2 Eufriesea mexicana | reverse complement strand
CGTGCAGCAGCCATTGCAATGCTATAGAATGTGTCTGGAATGTTCAATTTTATTGACATTTTCCGATAATATCTTAGTGAGTATACTTTGTTGCATAAATTAGGAGGACAGATTCTATTGGCGCGCTATTGACATTGCAATGCAGTACAATCTGGCTGAAAAGCTTAATTTTATTGACATATTCGACTAGTATCGCGGTGAGAGTACTTTCTTGCATAAATAAGTAGGATGGATTCTATTGGCGTGCAGTAGCCATTGCAATGCTATAGAATCTGTCTGGAATGTACAACTTTATTGACATTTTTTGCTAATATCTTAGTGAGCATACTTTGTTGCATAAATTAGGAGGAAGGATTCTATTGGCGTGCTATAGCCGTAGCAGTGATATAGAAACTGCCTGGAAAATTAAATTTTATTGGCATTTTCCATTAATATCGTGATGAGCTAACTTTCTTGCATAAATAAGGAGGAAAGGTTCTTTTGGCTTGCTATCGCCATTGCAGTGCTATAGGATCTGCCTGGAAAATTCAATTTTAATGACATTTTCGTCTAATATTGTGGTGAGATTACTTTCTTGCATAAATAAGGAGGAAGGATTCTCTTGGCGTGCAGCAGCCATTGCAATGCTATAGAATCTGTCTGGAATGTTCAATTTTATTGACATTTTCTGCTAATATCTTAGTGAGCATACTTTGTTGCATAAATTAGGAGGAACGATTCTATTGGCGTGCAATAGCCATTGCAGTGCTATAGAATCTGTGTGGAAAATAGAATTTTATTGACATTTTCAAATGAAACCATGGTGACCGATCTTTCTTGCATGAATATGGAGGAATGATTCTATTGGTCTGCAATGGCCATTGCAATGCTATAGAATCTGGCTCGAAAACTCAATTTCATTGAGATTTTGGACTAATCTCGTGTTGAGGTAACTTTCTTTTATAAGTAAGGAGGAAAGATACAATTGGCGTGCTATATCCATTGGAATGCTATAGAATCCGCTTCGAAAATTCAATTTTATTGACTTTTTCGTCTAATATCGTGGTGAGGTATCTTTCTTGCATAAATATGGAGGAAAGATTCTATTTGCGAGCTACAGCCATTGCAGTTCTATAGTATCTGGCTGGAAAATTCAATTTCATTGACACTTTCGACTAATATCGCGGTGAGCTATCTTTCTTGCTTAAACAAGGTGGA
>NW_016999411.1:0-664 GCF_001483705.2 Eufriesea mexicana | reverse complement strand
TACTTTGGCTTTTGAGCTATACACTGATATATGGTGAATTACTGCGCCCTAATGTTCTCTAATATGCACCGTTGTCCAATACGAATGCCATCAATAGGTGTCGCGGCACGATACCTTGAGTTAGACTACGCTTGGTTAGGTTAGGTTTAGTCAGGTTAGGTTAGGTTATCTTCGGCTTTTGTGCTCTTCACGGCTATTCGCATATTCTCTGCGATCTTATGTGTTATAATATGCTCCGCTTGTTTCTACGCAGGCCATCAATGACGACCGCCGCACATTATGATGGGTTATACTGCGTTTGGTTTGGTTAGGATATGCCTGGTTTGGATACGGTGTCCTAGACCTTTGTACTATACGCTGATATTCGGTGCACTCCTGCGCTTAACATTGCTCTACAATACTCTGCTCTACTCAGGGGTGGCGAGAAGTAGCGATCGCGGAACGTTACGTTGAGTTATGTTACGTTTGTTTATGTTAGGTTAGGCTATGTTAAGTCGGGGTAGATTTGACTTTCGTGCTATACCCCGTTATACGGTGGATTTCTGTGATATACCTTGCTCTACTACATTCTGCCAGACAATGGGGCGGCCAACAATATTGTCCTCAGCCCCCAACGCTGAGTCAGGCTACGATAGGATGGTTTTGGTTAGGTCAGGTAAGGCTA
>NW_016999410.1:9943-10174 GCF_001483705.2 Eufriesea mexicana | reverse complement strand
TAAAATCGAATTTTCCTTCCAGATTCAACTGCATTGCATTTGCTACAGCACGCCAAAAGGATCATTCCTCCTTACCTATGCAAGGAAGTTAGCTCACCACGATATCAGCCGAAAAGGACAGTAAAACTGAATTTTCCAGACAGATTCCAGAGCACTGCAATCGCTACAGCACGCCAATAGAACCTTTCCTCCTTATTTATGCAGGAATGTTAGCTCACCCCGATATTAGTC
>NW_016999410.1:0-268 GCF_001483705.2 Eufriesea mexicana | reverse complement strand
CCACATTCTATATCAATGCAATTTCTTCAGCACTCAAAAAGCATATTTCCCCCTTACTTATGCAAGAAAGTAAGCTCACCGCGATATTAATCGTAAATGTCAATGAATTTGAATTTTCAATCCACATTCTATATCATTGCAATGGCAATAGCAGGCCAATAGTATCTTTCCACCTTATTTACGCAAGAAAGTTAGCTCACAACAGTATTAGTCGAAAATGTCAATAAAATTGAATTTTCCACACAGATTCCAGAGCATTGCAATGGCT
>NW_016999409.1:0-766 GCF_001483705.2 Eufriesea mexicana | reverse complement strand
CATACATACATCCATCCATACATCCACCTTTACATACATCCGCCCACTCATACATCCATACATCCATACACGCATCGAACCATACATCTGTCCATCCATCCATCCACCCATCCATAAATCCATTCGTCCACCAATCCATAAATCCACCAATCAAAGACCCACCCATCCATACATTCATACATCCATACAACCGTCCATCCGCACATCCATACATACATCAATACATCCATCCATCCATCCACCCATCCATACATCCATACATCCGTATATCCGTAAATTCTTGCATCCATACGTCCTTTCATCCATACATCCATACATCCATACATGCATACATCCATCCATTCTTACAACCATACATTCACACATACATACATCCGTACACGCATACTTCCATACATCCATACACCCTTACATCCATTCATCCATACATCCATCCATTCATACGTCCAAACATTCATGCATCCATACATCCAAAAATTCATCCATGCACACCTCCATCCATCCATACATCCATCAATCCATACATCCATCCATTCATACATCCATTCATCCATCCATACATACATCCAAATCTGAATCCATACATACATCCATTCTTCCGTACATCCGACCATCCATACGTACATCCATCCATACGTCCATCAATTCATACGTCCATCCATCAATACAGAGGCCCTTCCATACATCCATCCATCCATACAACCACCGATCCATACATCAATCGATCCATACATATATCCATCCATACATCCATCCATACATACAT
>NW_016999408.1:0-855 GCF_001483705.2 Eufriesea mexicana | reverse complement strand
TCAACCATCCATACATCCATTCATCCATACATCCATCCATCCATACATGTATACATCCATTCAGACCTCCACACATACATCCAAACATACATCAATACATACACCCATATATTCATCCATCCATCCATACATCCACACATACATAAGTACATGCATGCATACATACATACATCGATGCGTCCATCCATCCATACATCCATAAGTCCATACATACATACATCCATATATCCACCCATCCATACTTCCTTCCAGCCACACTTCCATTCAGTCATATATGCGTACATACATACATTCAGCCACCCATACATCCATAAATCCTTCCATTCATTCCTCAATACATCCATACATTCATCCATCCATACATACATACATCCGCGCATCCACGCATTCATACATGCATCCACCCATACATAATCCATCCATATAGCCACCAATCCATACATCCATCCATCCATAAATCCATCCATCCATGCGCAGACCATCCATCCATACATCCACCCAAGCATCCGTCCAAACGTCCATACACACATACAACCATACTTCAATACATACATACACCCATAAACCTATAAATCCGCCCTTCCAGACTTCAAACCATCCACACGTCCATCCATCCATACATCCATCCACCGATCCATCCATCCATCCACACGGTCATACAAACATCAGTGCATACATAGATACATACACCCATACATACATCCGCGTATACATACATACATACACCCTCACATACATCCATACATACATCCATACATACATCCATTCATATATCGATACAAACACCCATACATACTTCCATTCATACATTCATGCATACATCCTTTCATACATCCATACATACAACAATACATA
>NW_016999407.1:0-975 GCF_001483705.2 Eufriesea mexicana | reverse complement strand
TAGCTCACCACGATAATAGTAGAAAATGGCATAAAATTGAATTTTCCAGCCAGATTCTATAGCTTTGCAATGGCTATAGCACGCCAGTAGGATCTTTCCACCTTATATATCCAACAAAGTTAGCTCACCACGATATTAATCGAAAATGTCAATAAAATTGTATTTTCCAGACAAATTCTATTGCACTGCAATGACTACAGCACGCCAGTAGTTTCTTTCCTCCTTATATATGCAAGAAAGTTAGGTCAGCACGATATTAGCCGAAAACGTCGATAAAATTGAATTTTCCAGACAGATTCTATAGCATCGCAAAGTCTATAGTGTCTATAGCACGGCAATAGGATATTTCTTCCTCATTTATGCAAGAAAGTTAGCTCACCACGATATTAGTCGAAAATGTCAAAAAAATCGAATTTTGCACGCAGATTATATAGAATTGCAATGGCTATAGCATGCCTATAGTACCTTTCCTCCTTATTTACACAAGTGGGCTTGCTCGCCACGATATTAGTCGAAAATGTCAATAGAAATGTATTTTCAAACCAGATTCGATAGCATTGCAACGGCTATAGCCCGACAATATAGCCTTTCCTCCTTATTTAAGCATGAAAGTTATCTCACCACGATACCAGTCATCGATGTCAATAAAAGTGTATTCTCCAGCCAGATCCTATAGGATTGCAATGGATATAGCACGCCAGTAGAATCTTTCCACCTTATATATCCAACAAAGCTAGGTCACCACGATATTATTCGAAAATGCAAATAAAATTGAATCTTCCAGCCAGTCTCAATAGCATTGCAATGGCTATAGTCCGCCAAAAGAGGCTTTCCTCCTTATTTATGCATGAAAGTTAGCTCACCACGATATTAGTCGAACATGTTAATAAAATTGTATTTTCCAGACAGATCCTATAGCACTGCAATGGCTACAGCACGCCAGTAGAATCTTTCCTCCTTATATATGCAAGAAAG
>NW_016999406.1:0-774 GCF_001483705.2 Eufriesea mexicana | reverse complement strand
GGGCTATAGCCAATGCAATGCTGTAGAATCTGCCTCGAAAATTCAATTTTATTGACATTTTCGACTAATGTCGTGGTGAGATAACTTTTTTGAATAAATAAGGAGGAGAGATACTATTGGCGGGCTATAGCCAATGCAATGCTTTAGAATCTGCCTCGAAAATTCAATTTTATTGACGTTTTCCATTAATATCGTGGTGAGCTATCTTTCTTGCATAAATAAGGAGTAAAGATTCTATTGGCTTGTTACAGCCATTGCAGTGCTATAGGGTCTGGCTGGAAAATTCAATTTTAATAACATTTTCGGCTATTATTGTGGTGAGATTACTTTCTTGCATAAATAAGGAGGACGGATACTATTGGCGCGCTATAGACATTGCAATGTTCTGTCTGAAAAATATAATTTTACTGACATTTTCGGCTAGTATCGCGGTGCCCTAACTTTCATGCATAAATATGGAGGAAAGATACAATTGGCGTGCTATGGCCGTTGCAATCCTATAGAAACTGTCTGGAAAATTAAATTTTATTGACATTTTCCACTAATATCCTGATGAGCTAACTTTCTTGCTTAAGTAAGGAGGAAAGGTACTATTGGCGTGCTATAGCCATGGCAATGGTTAAGAATCTGGCACGAAAATTCAATTTTATTAACATTTTAGAATAATATCGTGCTGAGCTAACGTTCATCGATAAATAAGTATGTACGATGCTGTTAGCGTGCTATAACCATTGCACTGCTATAGAATCTGGGTGGAAAATTGAATTTTATTGA
>NW_016999405.1:400-605 GCF_001483705.2 Eufriesea mexicana | reverse complement strand
GAAAATGTCTACAAAATTGTATTTTCCATCCACAATCGATATCATTGCAATGGCTATAGCACTTAAAAGGCGTCTGTCCTCCTTACTTACGCAAGCAAGGTAGGTCACCGCGATATTAGTCGAAAATGTCAACAAAATTGTATTTTCCGGCAGGATTCTGTAGCATTGCTATGCCTATAGCACGCCAATTGAATCCTTCCTCCTT
>NW_016999405.1:0-263 GCF_001483705.2 Eufriesea mexicana | reverse complement strand
CACCACGATATTAGTCGTAAGTGTCAATAAAAATGAATTTTCCGGCCAGATACTATAGCAATGAATTGGCTATTGCACGCCAATTGAATCTACTCTCCTTATTTTTGCAATAAAGTTATCTCACCACGATATTAGTCGAAAATGTCAACACAATTGCATTTTCCTGGAAGATTCTATAGCGTTGCAATGGTAATAGCACACCAATTGAATCATTCCTCCTTATATATGGAAGAAAGTTAGCTCACCACGATGATATTCGAAAC
>NW_016999404.1:0-452 GCF_001483705.2 Eufriesea mexicana | reverse complement strand
ACCAGCAATAGTGGTCTCGTCCTGTTAGGTGGAGTTACGTTACGTTAGGATATGTTACGTTTGCCTAGGTTAGGATAGGCTACTTTGACCTCTGTACTACGCACGGCTATTCCGTGGTTTTCTGCGCTCTAGTATGCTCTAATATGTTCTGCTTCGCACTGCGGTGTCTTGTAATAGTGGTATCGGCACGTTAGGTTGGGTTATGTTACGTTTCGTTAAGGTTGGTTAGGAAGGCATGGTAAGCGCTTCCGTGACTTGCGTGCTATACACTGCTATTCGGTCTATTTCTGTGGTCTCCTGTGCTCTTCTGCATTCTGTTTTACTCCGGGGATGCCAGGGGCAGCTATCACGGCACGTCATGTTGGGTTATGCTGCGTTCGATAAGGTTAGATTAGGTCAGGTTAGGTCAGGATATCCACGGCTTCTGTCCTATTCCATGGAATGCGGTGGAT
>NW_016999402.1:4417-5102 GCF_001483705.2 Eufriesea mexicana | reverse complement strand
TCCAAACGTAGCGTAACTCAACAGCGCGTTTCGCGACCACCGCTGTCGGAAACCGCAGAACGAAGCAAAATATAGCAAAGCACAGTAGACGACATGAGCCCATCGGATAATATTGTATAGTACGTAAGCCGAAGCCATCGAACCAAACAAAACTCAACCCGGCCTGTCCAAACGCAACCCAAGTTAACCAATCTTGTCACAAGCACTACTGCTGGCGCCTCAGTGTCGAGCAGGGTATAGTAGAGCAATGTAGAGCGCTGAAATTCACCGAATAGCAGCGTATGGTACAATTGTCATGTTACCCTACACTAACTTAATCAAAAGTTGAAGAACCAAACGCAACCAAATCCAATCTAACGTGCCTAGACCTCTGCAGCTGGCCTCGCCACCGGCAGGCGGAGCACAATAAAGTAGAGTAGAGCGAAGGAGCCCATATAATGGCAGAGTATAGCTGAAAAGTCGAAGCTATCGTATCTTGACCCAAACTGACTTAACATAGCGGAACATGACATACCTAGAACTAACGTAACTCTGCCACTATTGCTGGCCTCCCCGGAGCCTATCAGGAAGTATTAGAAGAGAGCAGGGAACAGATATACACCGAAAGCTGTGTACCGCTCATAAGTCAGATCTTTCCTTTCCTAATTTATCCAAACGCATTATATCTAAACGTACCCTTACTCAA
>NW_016999402.1:0-776 GCF_001483705.2 Eufriesea mexicana | reverse complement strand
CCTGACGTGACATAACTCAAACTAACGTGCCGAGACCAATATTGCTGACATTCCCAGGGCTAAGTAGAATATAGGAGAGCACATTAGGGCGCAGAAATCCTCCGAATAGCACTGTATAGCACGAAGGTCTTAGTTAACCTGACCGATCTTATCCAATACCTAATCTTTCCAAACGCAACATAACCCAACCTAACGTGCCGGGACGGCTATTGCTGACCTCCCCTGATCCGTGCAGAAGATATTAGAACACAGTAGAGCGCAGAAATGAGCGGATAGAAGCTTGGAGCACGAAAGTCGATGATATCATAACCTAACCTGATCCGAACTAACCTAACGGGACGTAGCATGGCTCAACAAAACGTGCCGCGACCATTGCTGCCGGCGTCCACAAAGCCAAGCACAATATAGTAGAGCACATTATATCACAGGAATCCAACACATAATAGCGTATAGTACGATAGCAAAATCTAACCTGACCGAAATTAACCTAACTTAAGCAAACCAAACGTAACCTAACACAAACTAACGTGCCGCGACCACCACTGCTCGCCTCCGCATAGTCGAGCGGTGAATAGTAGAGTTATGTAGGGCTGGGAAGTGCACCGAACAGCAGTGTATAGCACAAAACTCAAAGAAGTCTAAACCAAACTTGGCATAACCTAGTCTAACCAAACGTAGCATAGCTCAACATAACGTGCTGCGACAACTGCTGCTGTCATCCCCAGACCCAAGCAGAATATAATAGAGCACAGTATATCGCAGAAATACGCCGCTTT
>NW_016999401.1:0-588 GCF_001483705.2 Eufriesea mexicana | reverse complement strand
TTTTCGACTAATATCGCAGTGAGCAAACCCACTTGCCAAAATAAGACGTAAAGATTCTATTGATATGCTATAGCCACTGCAGTTCCATAGAATCTGCCTGAAAAATTCGATTTTGTTGACATTTTCGGCTAATATCTTGGTGAGCAAACCCACTTGCATAAATAAGGAAGAAATATACTATTGGCGCGTCATAGTCATGACAGTGCTATAGAATCTTGCTGGAAAATACAATTTAATTGACATTTTCGACTAATATCGTGGTGACCTAGCTTTCTTGGATCTATAAGGAGGAAAGATCCTTCTGGCGTGCCGTACCTATTGCAATGCAATAGAACCTGGCTGGAAAATTCAATTTTATTGACGTTTTCGACTAATATCGTGGTTACCAAACTTTCTTGCATAAATAAGGACGGTAGATACATTTGGCGTGATATAGCCCTTGAAATGACATAGAACCTAGCTGGAAACATCAATATTATTGACGTTTTCGACTAATATCGTGTATAAATAAGGAGGAACGATACAAGTGACGTGCTATAGCCATTGCAATGACATAGAATCTGGCGGAAAACAAATTTTTATTGACAT
>NW_016999400.1:0-594 GCF_001483705.2 Eufriesea mexicana | reverse complement strand
CTGCTTCGACTTTTGTGCTATACACAGCTGTTCCATGGGCTTTCGTAATCTGCTGTGCTCTACTGCACTCTGCATAAATCTGGGGAGGCCAGGAGCAGTGGCAGCGGCACGTAATATTGAGTTATGTTACGATCGGTTTGATTAGGTTAGGTCTGATTATGTTAGGATATGTACGCCCTTTGTGATATTCACTGCAATGTGGTGGATTTCTGCGCTCTACTGTGCTCTATCAAATTCTGCTTGTCTCTGTGGGGGTCAGGAATTGTGGTCTGGACATGTTAGGTTGAGCTATGCCTCGTTTGGTTTTGTTACGTTTGGTGAGGTAAGAACAGGATAGTTCAGTCATCTGTGCTATACGCTACTATCCTCCGACTTCTGCGCTCTACTGCGTTCTAATATTCTCCGCTTGGCCCTGAGGAGGTCAGCAATAGGGCCTCGCCGAGTTATATTTAGCTATGCGACGCTTGCGTATGGCAAGTTTGGCTATATAAGGACAGAATACCTTGGTCCTTCGTGCCTTTCACTGCCATTCGTTGGTTTCTGTGCCCTACTGCGCACAAGTATGCACTGCTTGGCTCTGTGGTGGCCAGTAAC
>NW_016999399.1:0-859 GCF_001483705.2 Eufriesea mexicana | reverse complement strand
ATCTCTTCGGCTTTCTTTCGTGCTAAATCTCATAAGGAGTTCTTTATTCCCTATTCATTTTCCATTATATTTTTATCATCTTCAACATCATCTATTTTATAATTTTTCATTTTCTTTGGTTCCATTTTTGCATCTCTCAATTTATTTCTTTTCCTTTCCTCCACTGCTCTGAGAATATAAATATAAGACAGTCAATAAAAATTCCTACTTTCTATAACATAGTTATAATGTAAACAAACAGTAAACTAACTTTTTCTCTCTCGTTATAAATTCTAATTCTTCTTGAGTATTTACTTCGGCGTCACTTTCCCAATCGCTACTATGGTCTTCTTCCCTTCTTTTATTTGCATGTGGTTCAACAGCTGGCTGTGAACTTAATTTTGGATCCGTTAAATGATTATGAGCTGATTTGTCCTTACCACTATACTTTTTATTTAATTCTTCTTCACAGATTCTACTTCATCTTCCGTTGCTTTTTCAATAAATGATAAAAGATTGAAATCTCTGCAACAAAATTTTTCATTGCAAATAATATTATCAGGACTAAATCCTACAAACATATATAACTTTTACTTTACTGCTGTTGTTTCAGCTTCTGAACTGTCCTTTACTTCTTCACTTTCCTGTACTATTATTCCTGGTATAATATCAGACAATGGATTGTTCAATAGTATAATTTTCATCAATCTTGGAGGTCAAAGAGGTACATCATTCTAGAAAAGATAGGAAATATCATATTTATATCAATTCTTGATATATTTTCTTGAAAATATTAAATTTACCCCATTTACAAGTTCTTCTTCAAGTTTAAGCATGTTATATATGGTATATTCTGTAACTTTACCAAAGATTGTATGTT
>NW_016999398.1:0-662 GCF_001483705.2 Eufriesea mexicana | reverse complement strand
CTCTGCTCAACTCCAGGGAGGCCAGTAATAGTGGCCGCGGCACGTCAGCTCTATTTAGGGTACGTTCGGATATGCTACGATTATTTAGGTTAGGAGAGGATAGCTTCGACTATTGTGCTGTACACTGCTATTCGGTGGATTTCTGCACTCTACCTCACACTTATATGCTCTGCTTGACTCTGTGGAGACCAGGAATTGTGGTCCCGGCACTTTAGCTATAGTTATGTTACGTTTGGTTTCGTAACGCTTGGATACTTTGGGATAGGATAGCTTCAATTTCTGCGCTATACACTGCTATTCGTTGGATCTCTGCGCTCGACAAGCCGTAATATTCTCTGCTGTGCTATGTGGAGGCAATAACGGCCTCGTCACGTTAGGTTGAGATACATCACGTATGGCTACGTTACGTTTCGCTAGGTTAGGACAGCGTAGCCTTGAGCTCTGCGCTCTACACTTCTATTAGTTGGACTTCTGTGACCTATCGCCCTCTAATATTTCCTGCTTAGCACTGGTGTGGGCAGCAATAGCGACCTCGGCACGTTTGTTTGCGTTGGATTGCTCTTGGTTATGTTAGGTTATATCGGGTCTGGTTAGGATACCTTCGACTTTCGTGGCATACACAATTATTCGGTGGATTCCTGCGCTCTACTGCGCTCTACTAT
>NW_016999397.1:0-488 GCF_001483705.2 Eufriesea mexicana | reverse complement strand
AAATGTATTGTTATTTGCCAATAACACTAAAGATATCTGATGTATCCGTTGATCATTCTGGAAATGCAGTAGTATTTAAATCATCAGGGAAAAGATTAATTCAATGGTTACAGTGCTCCGTTGGTGGATGCACCAAGTATTATACTGACAATTTTAACTGTGTCTAGCCATAACTGATCAAAGCACAATTATTCCAGAGCTGCTGAGAAATATATGTCACCAAGGAACAAACTAACCAAATCGCTGCAGGACAGTATTGATATCTTTACTCAGTACCGTTTTTACTTGGGTCAATGCCTCCAGCGACGGTTGCTGTCTCTATTGATCGTTCTGCAATAGCTCAACAACTTAGATGTCCAGCAAGGTTATTAATACTATGTCTGTATTGCTGCGCACACTGCAACGCTTAGTAACGTATTGCCACTTGTCAATGTCGCTGTACATATCTGACCGACACGTTGAATATTCTAAAATTGCTACGGAATTTG
>NW_016999396.1:0-597 GCF_001483705.2 Eufriesea mexicana | reverse complement strand
AATGGGGCCGTGGCACAGGAATTGATTGGGCCAGTGAAGCCAATGTTGAAAGGAGATGAAGGTATGTCTTATCTGCTCATGATTATTCGAGAAAAGAAACATTTGATTGACTGATTTATAAGTGACTAAAGATTTAATATGAAATATTATTGATGGAGGATTGTTTTTCTTATAGCAGACTTACAATTATGTATGGAAGGTTATCAGGAAGATAATATATTTCAATGAATTATAAAAGGACTAATAACACAAGGCGGTGACCCCACAGGTACAGGAGAATGTGGTAAAATATATGGAGAACCATTTAAAGTGAGACTATATTTAAAAATAAAATGAATTCCTTTTTTATTCAAAAATAATTACTGGATATATGTGTTTTAGGACGAATTTCATACAGGATTACATTTTCGTCGACGAGATTTAATTGCTATTGCTAATGCTGGAAAAGATGACAATGGTTCCCAATTTTTTCTACTCCTAATTCTACGCCAGATTTGCAGAATAAACGTATAATCTTTGGTAAGGTTACTGGAGAAACTATATATAACATGCTCAAACTTGAAGAAGCACTTGTAGATGAGGTAAATTTAATGTTTA
>NW_016999395.1:0-685 GCF_001483705.2 Eufriesea mexicana | reverse complement strand
TGATATAGAATGTGCCTGGCAGATACAATTTTATTGACATTCTCGACAAATATCGTGGTGAGCAACCTTTCTTGCATAAATAAAGAGGAAATATTCTATTGACATACTATACTCTTTGCAATGCTATAGAATCTGGCTGGAAAGCTCAATTTTATTGTCACATTCGACTGATGTCGCGGTGAGCTAGCTTGCTTGCGTAGATGTGGCGCAAATATCCTTCTGGCGAACTATAGCCATTGCAATGCTGTAGAATCTGGCAGGAAATATCAATTTTATTGACATTTTCGACTAATATCTTGGTGATCTGCCTTTCTTGCATAAACAAGGAGGAAAGATTATATTGGCAAGCTATAACCATTGCAATGCGATAGAATATAGAATCTGGCCGGAAAATTCAATTTTATTGACATTTTCGAATAATATTGTGGTGCGCTACCTTTCTTGCATAAATATGGCGGAAACATACTTTTGGCGTCCTATAGCTATATCAGTGATATGGAATGTGACAGGCAGATTCAATTTTATTGACATTTTCGACTAATATCGTTGTGAGTAAACTTGCTTGCATAAGTAAGGAGGAAAGATACTTTTTGCGTGCTGCAGCCATTGCAATGCTATAAAGTCTGGCTGGAAAGTTCAATTTTATTGATAGTTGCGTCTAGTATCGTGGTAGGCTAACTTTCTT
>NW_016999394.1:389-794 GCF_001483705.2 Eufriesea mexicana | reverse complement strand
CGTTTGGTTAGATTAGGTTAGGCTGTGCTGGGTGAGTATATCCTTGACTCTTGTGCTACACACTACTATATGGCGGCTCTCTGTGGTCTACTGTGCTCTAGTATATACTGCTTGGCTCTGGGGAAGCCAGCAATAGAGGTCGCGGCACGTTACGTTGCGTTTGTCCACGTTAGATTAGGCTATGTTTGTTTGGATAGGAGATGGTAGGTATGACTTTAGTGCCATAGTCTGCTGCTAGATCTATTTCTGTGCCCTACAGTCCTCTAATATTCTCAGCTTGGCTCCGGAAATGTCTGCAATTGTGGTCTCGGCTTCTGGTGATGAGTCAGGTTACGTTCGGTTAGGTAGGGTCAGGACAAGTTTTGCCAGGACAGCTTTAATTTTTGTGCTGTACACTGCTGTTCG
>NW_016999394.1:0-279 GCF_001483705.2 Eufriesea mexicana | reverse complement strand
ATGTTCTGTTGGTTTGGGATAGGTTTGCGTGGCTTCGTCTCTTCTGATATACACTGCGATTATATGGATTTCTCCGTTCTACTCTCAACTAATGTTCTCTGCTTGGCGCTGGGGTGGCCAGCAATAGCGGTAGCGGCACATTATGTTGAGTTAGGTTACGTTTGGTTGTGATAAGATTGGCTGTGCTAGGAGAGGATAACTTTGACTTTAGTGCTTTAGTCGGCTATTAGGTGGATTCCTACGCCATGCAGGGCTCTAATGCCTTCAGCTTGGTTGTTG
>NW_016999393.1:0-474 GCF_001483705.2 Eufriesea mexicana | reverse complement strand
ATACCTGCACCGTCCCGGTGTCAGTCTCTGGATCCCGCCTGTGGTTACGGCCACAGGTGCCCTACCTCTCATCCGTTGTTGCTGTCTTCCTCCGGTGCTTTTCGTGGTCATCCTGTCTGGTCATCTTCTTCGTATGTCCCAGTTGGCTGTTTCCTATTTAGCATCGGTTGGTCCAGTTCCGGTTGGATCCTGCTAGTGCCAGGCTTGTGCTTCTTCCTTGTCCTCTTCTTCTAATTTCTTCTTCTTTTTCCAAACCGTGTCTTCTCCCTCCGCCTCCGCGTGCTCCTCTTGATGTTGTTCCTTTTCCTCTTCCCCGACATTTCTTCTCCTTGGCGGAGAGTACGTCGCGAGCGATCTTCCGAAAGTGACAAAGCACCTTTCCTGACGCGAGGATGTATCTTTCGTCTGGCTACCTGAATCTGTGGCCGTCGAGACCTTCTTTCAGTATGCGCCGGTCTTCACTATAGAGCGGGC
>NW_016999392.1:0-337 GCF_001483705.2 Eufriesea mexicana | reverse complement strand
TTACTGCGAGAGATTTTAGGCGTTGCTGTGAGCTTTCTAGCATGGGTTGAAGCGCGAGCTTTTAACACGAGAGAGCTTACGGTGTGGGCAACACGTGTGGGTGGTTAAAGTGAGCTTTCGAGGTATCGTGTTTTTTTGGTCCGTTCGAAAGGCAAGGTATCCACTCAGTCACAGTGCGAAAACTCGGATTTTTGTGAAGTGGCCGAATCGAACGCCGGTTGCACCGTTGTGACGACCGCATGCAGTTGTGTTCTGTGTGTGAATCGTGTGGGTTTATCACAAGTGGTTCGCCTTCTACAGGGTCACAAAGAGCGAAAATATACAGGGTAGATTTTGG
>NW_016999391.1:0-829 GCF_001483705.2 Eufriesea mexicana | reverse complement strand
CGGATGGATGGAAGTATGCATGGATGGATGCATTTATGGATGGATGGATGAATGGATGGATGTATGGATGGATTAATGTATGTTTGGATGGATGTATTTATGGGTGCATTTAACTATGGATGGATGGGTGTATGTATGGATTCGTGTTTGGGTGGATAGATGTATGGGTGCGTGCATGTATGGACGGATGTATGTATGAATGTTTGTATGGATGTATGTATGGACGAATGTACCTGTGTATGTATGGATATATGTATTGATGTATTTATGGATGTATGGATGGGTGGATGGTTGGATTCCTGTATGCATGGATGTATGTATGGATTAATGTACGGATGTATGCATGGATGTATGTTTTGACGTATTTATGGATGTATAGATGGATGGATGGATTGGTGGATGGACGTATGTATGGATGGTTGTATGGATCGATGGATTTAAGGATGGGATGATGTAGGGATGGATGGATGTTTGGTACGATAGATGTGTGTCTGTATGGATTTGCTGGTGGATGAATGGATGGGTGGATGAACTGAAGAGTGGGTGAAAGGATGGGTGGAAGAACGGATGCATGGATGGATGGAAGGGCGTAAGTATGGATGCACGTATGGATGGATGTATGCATGTATGTACGGATGTATGTATGGATTTATCTATGTATGTATGTATAACTGTGTGTATGGATGTATGTGTGGATGCATGGATGGATGTATGTATGGATGTGCGTATGGGTGTATGTATGGATGTACGGATGGAAGTATGTATTGATGTGTGTATGAGTGTATATATGGATGTAGTTAAAGATGTATGTATGGATGTATGTATGGGT
>NW_016999390.1:455-790 GCF_001483705.2 Eufriesea mexicana | reverse complement strand
TCAGAAAGGACCTTTCCTCCTTACTTATGCAAGAAATATAGCTCAACATGATATTAGTCGAAAGTGTCAGCAAAATTAAACTTTCGAGGAAGATCCTATAGCGCTGCAATGCCTATAGCACGCCAATGGAATATTTCCTCCATATTTATGTAAGAATGTTAGCTCACACGATATTAGACGTAAATGTCGATAAAATTGTATTTCCCAGCCAGATTCTACAGCATTGCAATGGCTATAACACGCCAAAAGGATCTTTCCCCCATACCTATGCAACGAAGTTAGCTCACCACGATATCAGTCGGAAATGTCAGAAAAATTGAATTTTCCAGCACGAT
>NW_016999390.1:0-367 GCF_001483705.2 Eufriesea mexicana | reverse complement strand
ATATTAGACGTAAATGTCGATAAAATTGTATTTCCCAGCCAGATTCTACAGCATTGCAATGGCTATAACACGCCAAAAGGATCTTTCCCCCATACCTATGCAACGAAGTTAGCTCACCACGATATCAGTCGGAAATGTCAGAAAAATTGAATTTTCCAGCACGATTCTGAAGCCTTGCAGTGCCTATAGCACGCCAACAGAATCTTTTCTCCGTATTTATGCATGAAAAATAGGTCACCACAGTATTAGCCGAAAATGTCAATATAATTGAGTTTTTCAGCCACATTCTACACCATTGAAATGACTATAGCTCTCAAAAAGGATCCTTCCTCCTTACTTATGCATGGAAGATAGCTCACCACGATAT
>NW_016999389.1:0-578 GCF_001483705.2 Eufriesea mexicana | reverse complement strand
TTATTTTATAGCGACCAAAAATTAAGACAGTAATAGAATATGTAAGTTATGATATGTCTATTGAATTCTAGGTTGGCTGAACATTTAACATACAAGATAGAAATCTTTGATGGCCAAATAAAGATTCATACAATGGAGATGGCTTAGACAGACAAAAGGGAATAAAATTAATTTAGGTGATGACCTCCTATAACAACTAGATACAGAGAATACAGTAAGATTGGAAGGTATGTTGAATTCCTGATCTAAATAAATATTAATATCAATGATCAAAGTCAATGATCATTGCTGATGCATTAAGTTTCAGAATGATGGAGCTGAGGTATATAAATAAAAGGGAGTGGTTCAAATTAAAGCAGCGAGAGGAGGAAATACATATTATGTGAAATCAAGGAACATGAAAAGGGCAGCAAATATACCAACAGGCTAGGAAGTGTGGCATGGACATGCAAATATAAGGATCATAGAAGATATGGAGAATAAACACTTGGTAATAGTTATAAAAATTAAAGATGAATTTCATATAGAGTGTAAATGTTGCATTAAGGCACAAATGTGTAGAAATATCTATAGGAACT
>NW_016999388.1:0-611 GCF_001483705.2 Eufriesea mexicana | reverse complement strand
TATAACTGCATGAATAGATCATCTAACGTTTTCAATCCAATGGTAGGGATAGCCATCTGCTTATCATAGAATAACTCAACTCAAAATATATAACCTGCTATAGTTTGATGTATAGATCATCTAACGTTCTCAATCCAATGGTAAATATAGCCATCTACTTATCATAGAATAAGTCTATTAAAAATTCATACCCTGTTACAGCTCGATGAATAGATCATCTAACGTTCTCAATCCAATACTAGGTATATCCATCTACTTACCATAGAACAAGTCTGTTCAAAATCTATAACCAGCTATAATTTGATGAATAGATCACCTAGCGTTCTCAATCCAATGGTAGGTATAGCTATCTACTTCCCATAGAATCGGTCTATTCAAAATCGATAACCTGCTATAGTTTGATAAACAGATCACCTAACATTCTCAATCCAATGGTAGGTATAGCAATCTTCTGACCATAGAATAAGTCTAATAAATATTCATAGCCTGTTATAACTCGATGAATAGATCATCTAACGTTCTCATTCCAATGGTAGGTATAGGCATATACTTACGATAGAATAAGTCTATTCAATATCTATATCCTGCTACAATTTGATGAATAGACCATC
>NW_016999387.1:0-679 GCF_001483705.2 Eufriesea mexicana | reverse complement strand
CTATAATATATATATATATGTGTGTGTATAAAAATATTTAATAATCTTCGATGCTTATTTTAATACCTTTTATGAATATATGTACATAATGATCTTTGCAATAAAAATTGTAATACTTATCAACACTGTATAATTTTTAAGGGTAATCTAATTTAAACACGTTCAAAATTTAATGTAAAATTTTGGCAGATCATGCTAATTAATTAACAAATATTATAGAAATAATTTACAAATAAACTTTGCATTTTGAGATTTAGTATAATATTGCAATGCGTTTCATTGTGCGTGTGGTAACAATGAATATATGAAATCAGGAAATTTAAAGACTACAAAATTAATTACTTTAAATATATATTAATATGTAAATAGTATTAGTAAATTGTTGAAAGTTAGTATTTGTATGTTAAATATATCATTATTGAAAATCACATCTCCTGCGTTTAATAAACAACAAATTGCAATAATAAATTCATATTTATACCAATATGTAATGTGAAAAGAAAAAAATTTTCCGACCATAAGTACTCCAAGTATTCCATATGAACATTCCAAACAAACATGTCAATTAACCAACAACAGTCACTGTTGTGATTATTGTAACTATATTATCTATATTATATTAATATAACAATATTATAACTATACTTATATTATCTGTATTATATATTGTTATCTATAA
>NW_016999386.1:0-556 GCF_001483705.2 Eufriesea mexicana | reverse complement strand
CATCTTTCCTCCTTTCTTATGCAAGGAAGTTAGCTCACCACGATATTAGTCGAAAATGTCAATCGAATTGAACTTTCCAGTCACATTCTAAAGCATTGCAATGGCTATAGCTAGCCAATAGAATCTTTCCTCCTTGTATATGCACGAAAGTTGGCTCACCACGATATTAATCGAAAATGTCTTCAAAATTGAACTTTCCAGCCAGATTCTATACCATTGCGACGGCTGTAGCACGCCAATTGAATCTTTCCTCCGTGTTTATACAGTAAAGTTGGCTCACCACGATATTAGTCGAAAATGTCAATATAATTGAGCTTTCCAGGAAGATTCTATAGCTTTGCAATGCCTATAGCACGCGAGTAGAACCTTTCCTAATTATTTATGCAAGGAAGATAACTCACCATGATATTAGTCGAAAATGACAACACGATTGTATTTTCCAGCCACAATCTATACCATTGCAATGGCTATAGCACTCAAAAAGCATCTGTAATCCTTATTTATGAAAGAAAGTTAGCTCACAACGATATTAGTCGAAAATGTCAATAAAATTGAA
>NW_016999385.1:0-723 GCF_001483705.2 Eufriesea mexicana | reverse complement strand
TAACAAATACAATCGTAGCCTATACCAACATAACTTGACGAGACCAGCATGGCTGGCCTCCCAGGAGCCAAGCAGAGGATATTAGAACGCAGTAGATCGCAGTATTCCGCAGACCGCTGTTTGTAGCACAAAACTCTAGTCCATCCCATCCTAACCTCACCAAACGTAACGTAACCAAACGTAGCATAACACAGCCTAAACTGTGGAGACCACTATTGCTGTCCAGCACAGCGCCAAGCAGAACGTACTAGAGTGCTGTAGGACGCAGATATCCACCTCAATGCAGTGCAAAGCACAAAAGCAAAACATACCCTAACGTAACCTGACATAACCTGCCCTAACCAATCGTTGAGTAACTAACCATAGCGTGACGAGGCCAATATTGCTGGCCTCCCCAGAGCCAAGCAGAATTTACTAGAGCAGAGTAGAGCGCAGAAATCTGCCGCATTGCACTGTCACACACAAAGTCGAGGCCAATCCCATCCTAACATTAATAATCGTAACACGACCAAACGTAGCATATAGAAACATAAAGCACAGCGACCTCTATTTCTTGGCTCCACAGAACCAAGTAGAATATACTGTAGCACAGTAAAGCGCAGAAGTCAACCGGCTTGTAGTGCAAAGCACAAAACTGAAAGATACCCTAGCCTAGCCAGTCCTAACCTGACCTACACAAACGTTGTGTAACTCAAGATGAGGCGACGAGATCACGATTTCTGG
>NW_016999384.1:0-528 GCF_001483705.2 Eufriesea mexicana | reverse complement strand
GTGACACTGCGATCAGTTCGAAAATAAAACTCATCAGTTGGAAAATTTTCGATTATTAAAAAGAAGTAGAAGAGTAATGACGTTTTGCAGCGATTACCCGAATCACCCATTTTTATGCATCTGTTGCTTTAAAAAAGTCACGCATTACATGTAATTAATAGTTATTGTAATTAACAAATTGATGTGCTTTGTTCTATACTGTATTTTGTATAATGCCTCATTCTTTTTGTGGAAATATATTTTACAGAATTAAGTTTGTCAAAAAATATGTTTTCAGCGCATTAAATAAATATCTGCGTATACCATTTATGGACGAAGAGAGACGGAGACAGAGAGAGACGAAGAGAGACGAAGAGAGATGGAGACAGAGAGAGACGAAGAGAGACGAATAGAGACGGAGACAGAGAGAGACGAAGAGAGACGGAGACAGAGAGAGACGAAGACAGAGAGAGACGAAGAGAGACGGAGACGAAGAGAGACGGAGACAGAGAGAGACGAAGAGAGACGGAGACAGAGAGAGACGAAGAG
>NW_016999383.1:0-720 GCF_001483705.2 Eufriesea mexicana | reverse complement strand
ACCTGGGCCATGTATTTTCGATCCTCGTTCACCGGGTAACAGAAATGCTACGTGTACATGATGGAAAATCTGCTATACCACGCTTACTTTCAAATATGCAACTGCGTACTCTCGGGAACTGCGAAGACAGAGTATCCAAAGCTAGACATTTTGTCCCCTTGGTAGTTCCATTGTTAGTATGTGTTTTACTGATCTTGTCATTGGTGAACTATTTATGAAGTTTGCAGAGAATTCGTGACATTGTTTTTTACGAAATATGTCTGGTAATTAAATTATAAACACGAATTCTTTGAAATGATTTATCTTGTCAGATTCAGCAAAGAATTAGGTAAAGTTTCATGAGGTACACTGGGTAAGTAGTTTAGGAACATAAATTGTAAGCAGAGATTTCATTGCTGCGATATACATAGTTCGATAAGTATTGAAAGTTATGTTAAATTTGGTCTTCGCTGGTTAATTCGAAAATATGCATCGAAGATGTTAAGAGGATTGCTGAAATCCGTTTATTACGAACACTGTATAAGATTCTAATTCGGACAGTTCGACGAAGCACGAAGATTTGCCACACGTGTGTGGCACAGACTATGATGCACATTGCATGTTCGCGTAAAGGTATGATGAATAATTGTGCCACTGAATATCTATACTAATAAACCTTCATAAGTTGGAGAGTGAAGGTGTGACGATGTTGTGCACAAGATTTTCTAAAATCTATACAGG
>NW_016999382.1:0-790 GCF_001483705.2 Eufriesea mexicana | reverse complement strand
ATTCCAGTGCTGCCATCATCACGCTACTGTAGCCGATGCATTTACCTGTTCACTGATGATGTTGGTTCCACAGTAATTCTACAATAATCAGTGGATGGATCTGTTATGGCTAGAGATACTTATAGTTATCAGTACGGTACTTGCTACATCCACCAAGAGAGCACCGTAGGGTAGGACTAATCTGTTCATTGCCGAGTTATACTGTGTAGCAGTTCCAGCATGATATTCGGACAGATCGGGTATATTTATCGTTATTTACAAATAACGAAACATTCCTGTGTGTAACAGTATGCGGAAACCACTATCCGTTGAAATAATCTGTTTGCTGACAATCCAAGTTGTTCACCAATTGAAAAAGGACCAATGGATATAGCAGTTCTGGAGACATTCACATACGTCAAAACAGAACGGAGTGCAGCCTTCATTACAGGAATGTAGCCATCTTATTAATTTGTTCACTGTTGGTTTGAATTCCGCAGCAGCTCTAGAATATACAATATGTGTGTGCGTGTGCGTGTGTGTGTGTGTGCGCGCGCGCGCGTGTGTGTGTGTGTGTGTGTGTGTGCGTGTGATCCTGAATTAAGCTGTATAACAGTTCTAAAAGGATCAACGGATAGGCTAACAATCGCTGGAGACGTACTGGCGCACCCATTATCACAGTACTGTAGCCGTTGGCACAACTGAACACACATGGCCTAAATTACGTGACAATTCAATAAATATGAAGGTATAGATCTGTTATGGCTACAGACATTTACAATTGACAGCACGCTACACAGTTCATCCATTA
>NW_016999381.1:0-638 GCF_001483705.2 Eufriesea mexicana | reverse complement strand
AAAAATATATTCAAAAATAATTTACATAAATACAAATAAATACATTAAACGATAATTCACATAAATATATTTGTATTTAAAAATAATTTAGATGAACATACATACATGTAGAAATCGTTTTTGGGTGGACTGACTTAAGATAGTATTGTTGACTTATTAATGGAATAAAATAAAGTTATATATAGCATGACTGTGACTGACTATGAAATAAGAGAGATTCGCTGAGGGAACACTTTTCTCATCTTTTTTGAAGCTGACTCTTACAACTGACTTTCATAAACTGACACTCTAAACTGAAACTGATAGACTGTCTCTGCACACTGTCCTCTCATGCTCTTGCACCCTTATTTAACCCCTTGCACAACGTTGAAACTCGAAAAAAGTCGTGCCAAACCCATGTGCAAATGAAATTTGAAACAAGATATCTTATGACTGAGTGAGAGATAGCCACGAGCCCATTCGAGATATTCATACTTGGACCGAGATTAATACCACGAGTCAGACTCGAGATATTCATGCTTGGCCCGAAATGTCGACCACGAGTCAGACTCGTGATATCCACGTTTGACCCAAATTGTGAATCACGAGTCAGACTCGTGACATCCACATTTGGCATGAAATTAAACAACGAGTGTGAC
>NW_016999380.1:0-762 GCF_001483705.2 Eufriesea mexicana | reverse complement strand
ATTTAATAGAGGTTTCGGTTCTTCCAAGTATTCGTCGATTATAGATATATTCTGCGTTCCTAAGGGTTGTAGAAAGAAGAATCTTTTTCTTGCACCTGAAACAGCAATTTCGAATCTACCTAGTTTTGTCAAATTTTAAAAATAATATCCTTTGAAATTCCTATTTTAAACTTTGCATATATGTATATATATATAAAATTTATTGCAAGTTTTGATTCTTCCAAAAATTAGACAATTTGGGAAATATTATGCGTTTCTAAGGGTTGAAGAAAGAAGAATCTTTTTCTCACTCCTGAAACAGCAATTTCGAACTTACCTGGTTTTGTCTAATTTTAAAATTAATATCTCTTATAATTTGTATTTTGAATTTTACATATATATATAAAATTTAATAGAGGTTTCGGTTCTTCCAAGGATTCGTCGATTACAGATATATTCTGTGTTTCTAAGGGTTGTAGAAAAAAGAATCTTTTTCTTGCACCTGAAACAGCAATTTCGAATCTACCTAGTTTTGTCTAATTTTAAAGTTAATATCCTTTGAAATTCCTATTTTGAACTTTGCATATATGTATATATATATAAAATTTATTGGAAGTTTTGATTCTTCCAAAAATTAGACAATTTGGGAAATATTATGCGATTCTAAGGGTTGAAGAAAGAAGAATCTTTTTCTCTTACCTGAAACAGCAATTTCGATCCTACCTGGTTTTGTCTAATTTTAAAATTAATATCTCTTATAATTTGTATTTTGAATTTTACATA
>NW_016999379.1:3180-5314 GCF_001483705.2 Eufriesea mexicana | reverse complement strand
GAATGGATGTATTTATCGATGTATGTAAGGGTGTATGTACGGATGTGTGTGTGGATGTATGTATCGATGGATGGATGTATGGATATATGTATGGATGAACGTGTCGATGGTTGTATGGATATATTTATGGGTGTGCGTGCGGATGAATGTATGGACATATGGATAGATGGATGTATGGATTTTTCGATGGATGTTCGGTTGGATGGATGGACGCATGGATGTACCGATGTACACATGGATGGATGTATGGATGGATGGATGTGTGGATGGTTGTATGGAATGTTGGATGGGTGTATGGACGGATGGGTTTTTGGATGTATGCATGGACGTATGTATGGATGCGTGTATTAATGAATGTATGGATGTATGTATGGATGTATGTATGTATATATGGATGAAGGTTTGAATGGATGCATGGATGCTTGTATGGATGTGTGTATGGATGTATGTATGGATTGAAGGATGTGTGGATGTATGGATACCTGTATGGAAGGGTATATGTATGAATGTTTGTACGTAAGAATGTAAGGATGTCTGTATGGATGTGTGTATTTATCAATGTATGGATGTATATATAAATGTATGTATGGATGTATGTATGGATGTATAGTTGTATTGATGTATGGATGTATGGATGGGTGGATGTATGGATGGACGTATGGATGGATGGATGGATATATTCATGGATGTGCGAATGGATGTATGTACGGATATATGGATGAATGCATGTATGTGTGTGTGGATGGATGGATGGATGGACGCATGGATGGGTGGGTGGATGCATGGTTGGATGGATGGCTTGAATGATGGATGAATGGATGGATGTATGGTTGGATGTACGGATGTATGCACGAATGGAAGTATGGATGGATGTATGAATGAACGGATGGATGGTGGATGTATGGGTGGAGGTATGAATGGGTGTATGCATGCATGTGTGGATGTATGTATGGATGTATGGATGTATGTATGAATGGACGTATGGTTGGTGGTATGGATATATTTATGAATGTGCGTGGGGATGTGTCTGGATATATGGATGGATGGATGTGTGGGTCTTTGGATGGATGTATGGATGAATGGATGGACACATGGATGGATGGATGTACGCATGGATGGATGTATGAATGTATGAATGCATGTATGGTTGTACGTATGGATGAATGTACGGATGTATGTATGGATGTAGTATGGATACATGGAAGAAGGTGCGAATGGATGCACGGATGTTAGTGTGGACTTGTGTATGGATGTATGTATGGATGGATGGATGTATGTATGGATGTATTTATGGATGTATGTGGGGATGTATCTATGGATGTATACATGGACGTGTATATGGTTGTGCGAATGAATGGGTGGATGGATGTACGAATGGATGTATTTATCGATGTATGTAGGGGTGTATGTACGGATGTATGTATGGATGTATGTATCGATATATGGATGTATGGATATATGTATGGATGAACGTATGGGTGGTTGTACGGATATACTTATTGGTGTGCGTGCGGATGTGTGTATGGATATATGCATGGGTGGGTGTATGGATGTATGTATGGATGTTTTCATGGATGTATGTGGGAAGGTATGTATGGATGTATGCATGGATGTGTATATGGATGTGCGGATGATTGGATGTAGGGATGTACGAATGGATGTATTTATCGATGTATGTATGGGTGTATGTACGGATGTATGTATGGATGTATGTATCGATGGATGGATGTATGGATGTATGTATGGGTGCGCGGGTGGATGGATGTATGGATGTAGGAATGCATGTGTGGTTGTATGTATGGAGGAATGCATGTATGTACGTATGGATGAATGTATGGATGTATGGATGGATCAATGTGCGCATGCGTGTATGTATGCTTGAATGGATGTATGGAACGATGGGTGTTTGGATGGATGGACGTATGGATGGTGGATGTACGGGTGCAGTTATGAATGGGTGTATGCATGTAAGTGTGGATGTATGTATGGATGTATGAATGGATGGATGGATGTGTGGGTGTATGTATGAAAGGAAGTATGTTTGGTTGTATGGATGTATTCATGGACGTGCGAAGGGTTGTATGTACGGGTGTATGTATCGATCTATGTATGGGTGTATGTATGGATGTATGGA
>NW_016999379.1:0-772 GCF_001483705.2 Eufriesea mexicana | reverse complement strand
TTATGGATGTGCGAGGGGATGTATGTCTGGATATTAGGGTGGATGGATGTATGGACTTTTGGATGGATGTACTGATGGATGGATGGATGCATGGCTGGATGGATGTACACATCGATGGATGTATGGATGGATGGATGTTTGGATGGTTGCATGGATGAATGGATGTGTGTATGTATGGATGTGTGGACGTATGGTAGGACGGATGGGTGGATGTATGGGTGTATATACGAATGGATGTATGGGTGGGTGTTAGAACGGATGTATGTCTTTATGTGTGCATACGTGTATGCAACGGCATATGTATGAATGATTGTATGGAAGTATGTATGGACGTATGTATGGATGTATGGATGTATTGATGGGTGGACGTAGGGATGGATGGATGAATGGGTGGATGGATGTGCGGATGGATGGATGTATGGATGTGTGTATGGATATATGGATGAAGGTATGAATGGATGCGTGGATGTTTGTATGGATGTGTGTGGATGTATGTAAGGATGGATGGATGTATGGATGTATGAATGGTTCTATGCAGGGGTGTCTGGATGTATGGATGTATGTATGGTTGTATACATGGATGGATGGATGTATGGATATATGATAGTATGTATGGTTGTATGTATGGATGAATGTACGGATGCATGTATGGATGAATGCATGGGTGCATGTATGGATGTATGTATTGATATATGGATGGAGGTATGTGTGTATGAATGCAGACGTGCGTGGAAGGGCATATTTCTGAATGATTGTATGGATGTACGTATAT
>NW_016999378.1:0-546 GCF_001483705.2 Eufriesea mexicana | reverse complement strand
CCAAAAGGTCTCAGGAAATGATTTACTTCAGGGCTCCTAATGTCCAAACTTCCAGCATCCATGGACCTCATTGGAAAAAGATGAATTGTTTCACGTCACGCAGATTATGCCTAACACTAACGATAGTTGACATTTATATTTGACATTTCTTTCCTTCCGCGACCTTTTCCAACTCTCTGTTCTATTCTACGTTCATCTCAGCTTCTGAAAACACCTAATTCCAAGTGCCATTAGTCAAAGTTCGCGTTAAGAGCTAATCGCTGTCAAACACGGAGATTCTTCGCGTCAGAGTAAGATGGTTAACGAAATGGTAGCCAGTGTTGCTCGCTGACGATCGTTTCATTGACCGTGAATTGGACACCTATTCTTTTGCAACCCTCTGTACTATTCCACGTTCCTCCCAGCTTCTAAAAGCACCTAATCCCAAATGTTACTACTCAAGCTTCGCATCGAGAGCTAATCGCTGTCAAACACGGAAATTCCTCGCGTCAGAGTAAGATGGTTAACGAAATGGTAGCCAGTGTTGCTCGCTGACGATCGTTTCAT
>NW_016999377.1:0-783 GCF_001483705.2 Eufriesea mexicana | reverse complement strand
ACTTATGCAAGGAAGTTAGGTGACCGCGATATTAGTCGAAAATGCCAACAAAATTGTATTTTCTTGCCACAGAATCTTTTCTCCATACTTATGCAAGAAGGATATCTCCCAACGATATCAGTCGAAAATGTCAATAAAATTGTATTTGCCATACAGATTCTATACCATAGCGATGGCTATAGCACGCCAAATAGATCTTTCCTCTTTACCTATGCAAGGAAGTTAGCTCACATCGATATTAGTCGAAAGTGTCAGTAAAATTGTATTTTCCAGCAACATTCTGTAGCACTGCAATGCCTATAGCACGCCAACGGAATCTTTTCTCCTTATTTATGTAATAAGGTTAGCTCTCAGCGATATTAGTCGGAAATGTCAATAAAATTATATTTGCCATACAGACTCTATAACGTTGCAATGGCAATATCACGCCAATAGAATCTTTCATCCTTGTTTATACAAGAAAGATAGCTCACCACAATATTAGTCGAAAATGTAAATAAGATTGTATTTTCCAGCCAGATTCTACAGGACTGCAATGGCTATAGCACACCAATAGAGTCTTTCCTCCTTATTTATGCACGAAATTTATCTCACCACGATATTAATCGAAAATGTCAATGAAATTGAATTTCCTTTCCAGATTCTATAACTTTGCTATGACTACAGCACGCTAACGGAATGTTTCCTCCTTACATACTCAAGGAAGTTAGCTCACCACGCTATTAGTCGAAAATGTCAACAAAATTGTATTTTCCAGCCTCAATCTATATCGTTGCGATGGCT
>NW_016999376.1:0-343 GCF_001483705.2 Eufriesea mexicana | reverse complement strand
CTGCGATGCTATGAATTTCTTCGTTCGACTCCCAACAAAAGTGCACTCTTTGGCTCTGTCGTGGCCAGCAATAGTGCTCGCGGCACGTTAGGTTGGGATAGGTTATGCTTGATAATGTTACGATTGGATGGGTTGGGAGTGGATTGCGTTGAATTTAGTGCTATATTCTGTTATAAGGTGGATTTCTGAACCCTACAGTGCTCCAATATTTTCAGCGTGGCTCTAGCTGGGCCAGCAATGGTGGTCTCGGCACGTTATGCTGTGTCGAGTCACGTTCGCCCAGGTTGGGGTTGGCAGAGTTTGGACAGGATAACTTCACCGTTTGTGCTGTACGCTGCTGTTC
>NW_016999375.1:0-590 GCF_001483705.2 Eufriesea mexicana | reverse complement strand
TTTTACTGATGTATGGATGGATGGACGTATGGATGGGTGGATGTATGGATGTGTGGATGTATGGATGTATATATGTATGGAATGTTGGATGTATGGATGTACGTATGTCCGGGTGGATGAATGGTTGGGTGGTTGAACTGAAGAGTGGGTGAAAGGATGGGAGGAAGACCGGATGCATGGATGGATGGAAGGATGTATGTATGGATGCATGTATGGTGGGATGTATGTATGCATGTACGGATGTATGTATGGATATATCAATGGATGTATGTATGGGTGTGTGTATGGGTGCATGCATGGATGGATGTTTGTGCGCATGGACGGTTGTATGGATGTATTAATGTGTGGATGGATGGATGTATGGTTGGATGGATTTGTGGATAGGTTGATGCATGGATGTATGCATGTATGGTTGTATGTATCTATGAAAGTATGGATGAAGGAATGTATGGATGTATGCATGTATGGCTGTATGGATGTATGGATGTATGGATGTACGAATGTACGGATTTACGGATGTATGGATGTATGGATGGATGGATGGATGTATCGATGTATGTATGCATGTAAGGATGGATGGATGGATTGGT
>NW_016999374.1:0-616 GCF_001483705.2 Eufriesea mexicana | reverse complement strand
CGGAACGTGTCTCATCGACCGAGTGTATTTTCAGCACTTTGCCCTCGGCGATCCAATCGTTGGGGAAAAATAGCGGTTCGAAGGCTTCCCGCTGAAAATTCAACGATTTTACTTAAAGCGGTGTACGAGGCGTCGGGTGTTAAATAACGCGTGGAATTACTTGTTTCCGACATTTCACGCATCGTCATTTGATATTTAACGCTAAACCTTGCACAGGTTAATTGACCCAGTTAAAGCTAATTTTTTACTAGTACTCACATAGGTCCTTACATCCTGATATATTTACGAGAAACTGAGCATAATTGTGTTACTAAGTCTTAGTTGGCTCCTTACATACACATACTATTCCAAATAATATCATGTTAATTTTTAGATTTATTGGAATTTCGCGGGCGTTAATGTACGCTCCATGTAATTTCAGCTTAATGCGAGTGCAATTGATACTTGTGAGATTCGGTATGAGAATCTAACGACGATTTGACCCATTATGGTAGTGCAGGCGGTTAGCGTCATATACTACTATGTATATAGTTTGCATGCGTCCGTGAGTCTTACCATCTAATCCCGGGATTGAATTTTTATTCACAATGCTTTATTGTAGAAGGCGGAGACAGTT
>NW_016999373.1:0-862 GCF_001483705.2 Eufriesea mexicana | reverse complement strand
AGTTCCAAGAAATTATAATCCTGGTAAAAATCTCGATGCACGAAGAGTGAGAAAATTATGATGATGTTATATCATAAGAAAGATGAAGCCATCAGGGAATTAGGAAAGGAAGATTGCACTTAGAGAAGTATCCAAATTCAGTACAGAAGAAACAGAAATTTATTCATTATAGGCTAGAAACATAAGAATAAGTAGGTCTCATCGAAACATCCTAATCTCCAAGCATCGGTAGTATTCAGAAAATCATCATGACAGATGTCATCCTGTCATAAGAAAACCAATATCATTTAAAAAAGTGCCCAAATCCAATCTAAAAGACACAGAAATTTATACATAATAGACACGAAGCATGAGAATAAGTAGGTCTCATTGATATATCCTACTTTCCAATCATCAATACGATTTGCAAGATCATCAGGACGTGTGTTACCCTGTCTCTGAAACCTAATCACAAGAAAGACTAGTATCGCTGGAGAACGTGCTCAAATCCAGTCTAGAAGACTCAGAAATTTATTTATTATGCACACAAAGCATGAGAACAAGTACATCTCATTGAAATATCCTAATCTCCAATCATGAGTACCATTTGAATGATCATTGCGACACATGTCACTCTATCTATCAGAACCTAGTCCATCAGAGAATAAACCATCAAAAATAAACCAAAACAAACCACCAGAGAATCCAAGAAGAAGAAATATCATTCGACCAAGTACCCAATTCCACTGCAGAAGAGTGCATAATTTTATTCATCATAGACAAAAAGCATAAGAACAATTAAGTATCATTGAAACATCCCAATATCCCAAATCCTGAGTAATATTTACAAAATCATCACGACACATGTCATACTGTCTATCAA
>NW_016999372.1:0-451 GCF_001483705.2 Eufriesea mexicana | reverse complement strand
AGCCCAAACCAGCGGAACATAACCAAACAGAGCCTAACTGAGACTATCGTGCCGAGGACGCAATTGCTGCCATTCCCATAGTCAAGCAGGGTATACTAGTGCACAGCAGAGCGCAGAAATGCATCGAAGAGCAGTGTACAGCACAAAAGGTAAAGCTATCACCACCAAACGCAGCCTAACCCAACCTAATCAAACGTAACATAACTCGAACTAACGTGCCGAAACTGCCAATGTTGTCCCTCCAGAGCCAAGCTGGACATACTACAGAACAGTACAGCACAGGAATCCACCGAATGACACTGTCTAGCACAAAAGTTAAAGCTATGCTGTCAGAGCTTAGCCTGACCCAACATAACCGAACGTAACCTGACTCATCTTAACGAGCTGGGACCACTATTGCTTGCCTAACCAGAGCAAAGCTCAAAATATTAGAGTGCTGCAGGGCGCAGGA
>NW_016999371.1:0-979 GCF_001483705.2 Eufriesea mexicana | reverse complement strand
CCTATCCCAAGCTAACGTAACCTAGCCAAACGTAGCCTACCTCGACATAACGTGCCGCGGCCACTTTTGCTGGCATTCCCGGGAACAGGCAGAATGTAGTAGACCGCAGTCGAGCGCAGAAATCCACCGAACAACAGTGTGTAGCACGAACGTCATAGCTACCCTTACTGAAATTAACCAAACCCAAACTAACCAACCGTAACTTAAACGAACCCAACGTGCCGAGGCCATTATTGCTGGCCTGACCAGAGCGTAGCAAAATATATTTGAACACAGTAGAGCGTAGAAATCCACCGCATTGCAGTGTACAGCGCAAAAGTCAAACACATCCTGACATAAACTGACCTTACCTTACCCACCCAAACGAAGTATGTCTAAACATAACGTGACGAGATCACTATCGCTGGCATTCTCAGAGCCAGGCAGAGCACATTGAGGTACACTGCAGCCCAGGAATCTACCGAATAGCTGTGAACAGCGCAGAGGTAAGAGTAGCCTGTCCCAACCCAGCCAAACCTAACACAACCAAGAGAAGCCTAGCTCAACCTAACATGATTAGACCATTATTGCTGGCCGCCACATTGGCAAGCATAGTGTACTCATAGTGTACTAGGGCGCAGTAGTGCGCAGAAATGCACCACATTGTAGTGAACAGCAAAGAAGCCGCAGATACACCAACCATAACCTGAAATAGCCAAACCTATCAAAACGCAGCATTGCTCAGCATAGCGTGCCGCGATCACTACTGCGGGACTCCCGAGTGCCAAGCAGAATATAGTAGAGCGCAGTCGAACGCAGAAATACTCCGAATAGCAGTGTATAGCACGAAAGTCAAAGATAACCTAACTGAGCTCGCCATAGCCTAACCTAACCAAGCGTAACATGACAAAGCATAATGTGCCGAGATTGCTATTGTTGGCATTGCCAAAGCCAAGCAGAACATATCAGGGCACAGTAGGGCTCAGGCATCCACCGAAAA
>NW_016999370.1:0-469 GCF_001483705.2 Eufriesea mexicana | reverse complement strand
GTAGTTCTAGTGTTAAGTTAAAACTTATTACAAATAATAAATCAAACACAAAGACAAACAAGGAGCAAGCATGTCTAATATCTTCTAATCAGTCTCGCTAAAAAGGAACATAAAGTAAAACACAATTTAATATCCCACAACTAGCACCAAGAAAAAAGGAAAACACAATTCCACATTTTAACCCTTTGCACTAGAGACGCGCCTCTCAGTCGCCATTTTATCAGATTCTAAAGATGGATGTTAATTAATATATCAAATTTACAATTACCCAATAATGCATGGAATACCAAAGTAAAATAATTCTACAATACGTCTTAATTTGCATACGATTTTTTAGTTTTTATTATTTACAATTCTAAGTTCCAATATTTATTTATATCTCTTATTTTATTTTACCGTGCTAGAAATGTCGTCGACTTTATGGCAGAAAGTCTTCGAATTACTATTTTCCTGTAAGGATAAATTTGAT
>NW_016999369.1:0-569 GCF_001483705.2 Eufriesea mexicana | reverse complement strand
CGGCAACCGGCACACTTTCCGCCCGACGGAGGTGCTAACTGAGCACGGGTGCTTCGGGAGTAACTGTGACGTATCTGGCGGGAGCGTGAGACGAGGTGTCATCAATGCGGGGAAGGGTGGGACACGGCGTAGCACACGCTGGAGGAATATCTGGCGTGGGCTCGCGAGCGCCGGGTACTTTTTCGCGTGGTGGTTCGGGACATTTCACTCTCCGTCGTCGTGGCGTGGATGACGAAGGGCTTAGGTGCGTGACGTACTTTAACCTCGTCCTGCGAGGCAGTTATGTTACAGAAGGAGGCCGCGGATACAGCCCGCGAGCGTAGCGCGTGCTCCTCGCGCGTAGGGCGGCGGAGGCTGCATGCTCGTCGCCGGAGGTCTGCGCGCGCTCTGCCGGATGTTTTGACGCGTTAGACCTCCGCCTTTGCGAGCGACCATGTACCAATGGCCAGGGAGACCGTCCCTCTCTCGCGTTGTAGCCTCGGTCAGGGTGACCACGGGCAGGCGAGTGGTTGCCCGTCTGTTCGAGAGACCGTGGTACGGGCGCGCGGCGCCGCGTGATGATCGCGCGG
>NW_016999368.1:0-1677 GCF_001483705.2 Eufriesea mexicana | reverse complement strand
GTGCTTCAGTATGTTCTGCTAGGCTCTGGTGAGGCCAGCAATAGCGGTCTCGTCACTTCATGTGGAGACGTACTACGACTGGTTAGATAAGGTTGGATCAGGCAAGGTCCTGATACCTTTGACTTTTGTCTTATTCACTGCAATGCGGTGGATTTTTGGGCAGAACGGTGCTCTAGTACACTCTGCTTGTCTCCAAGCGTGCCAGCAATAGTGGTCTCGTCACGATAGGTTGTGTTCGGTTACGTTTGGCTAGGTTTGGATAGGATATTTTGACTTTTGTGCCATAAACTGCTCTTCCACTAATTTCTATGACATAGTGCGCTCTACTACATTCTGCTTGGCTCTGCGAAGGCCACGAGCAGAGGTCACGGTACGTCATTTTGTGCTATGCTTCGTCTGGTTATGTTAGGTTTCGTTTGGTAAGATTAGGATTTATACGGCTATTGTGCTTCTCACTGCAATGCTGTGGACTTTTGCGCCCCACTGTGCTCTAGTACATTCTGCTTGTCTCTGTGGAGGCCAGAAATCGTGGTCTCGGCACGTTAGGTTGAGTTACGTTACGATTCGTTATGTTAGGTTAGGTAAAGTATTGTTAGGGTAGCTTTGACTTTCGTCCTGTACACTGTTATTCGGTGCATTTCTGTGATCGACTCTGGGGAGTCGTGCAATCGTGGCCGGGCACGTTAAGTTCAGTTATGTTACGACTGGTCATGTCAGGTTAGGCTACATTTTGTAATGATAGCTACGACTTTCGTACTGTACACACTTTTTCGGAGAATTTCTGCTGTCAACTGTGCTCTAGTACATTCTGCCCGTCTTTGTGGAAGACAGCAATAGTGGTCTCGACACGTTAGGATGAGTTAGGTTACGTTTGGTTAGGTTAGGTTTTTCTAAGATTCGTTAGGGTAGCATTGACTTACGTACTATACACTGCCATTCGTTGGATTCCTGCGCAATGCTGTTCTCCGGTATGTATGTTGTGAGGAGGACAGCAATAATGGTCTCGTCTCGTTAGGTTTTGCTAATCTGCGTTTGGTACGGTTGCATTAGGCCAGGTTAGGTTACGATATCTTGAAATTTGTGCTTTACACAGCATTGCCGCAGGATTCTGCGCTCTACTGTGCTCTGTTGTATTCTGGTTGGCTCTACGGGAGTCCGCAATAGTGGTCTAGGCACACCAGGTTGTATTTCGTTACGTTCGGCTATGTTTGGTGAGCTTACGTTTGGTCAGAATGGCGTTGGCTTTTTTGCTATACACTGCTATTCGGTGGATTCCAGTGCTCTACATTGCTCTAATATGCTCTGCTTGGCTCTGGGGATGTCAGCAATATAGGTCTCGGTAAGCTAGGTTTAGATATATAGCGTTCTGATAAGTTATGTTTCCTTGGGTTATGCTCGGATAGCTTTGCCTTACCTGGCGCAGACTGCTATTCGGTAGACTTCTGTCTTCTACTGCGCTCTAATGTTTTCTGCTTGGCTCTGGGGAAACTAGCAATAGTGGTCCCGGAGCGTTATATTTAGTTAGGCTGCGTTTGCATATAACAAGTTCGGGTATGCTAGGGGAGAATATCTTAGACTTTCGTGCCATTCACTGCCATTCGGTGGATCTCTACGCCCTACTGCTCTCCAATATTTCCTGCTTACCCCTGGGGTGGTCATTAATAGTGGTATCGGTAT
>NW_016999367.1:0-585 GCF_001483705.2 Eufriesea mexicana | reverse complement strand
ACACAACCTATCGTGCTTGGGCTAATTTTGCTGGCGTCCACAACGCCAAGCAGAATATATTGGAGGAAAGTAGAGCGCCGGAGCGCATACAATAGCAGTGCATAAAGGAAAAGTCAAAGCAACCCTATCCTAACTCAAACTGTCCAAACCTAACCAAAAGTAACGCAACTCAACCTAACAGCCCAAGCCACTGCTGCTGCCCTCCACAGAGCCAAGCAAATCATATTTCAACGCAGTAGAGCGGAGGAAACCATCTAACAGCAGTGTACAGCACGAAGTCAAAGCAACAGTAGCCAAACTTAACCCAACCAAACTTAACGAATCGAAACATAACTCAATATAACGTGCCGATATCAACAATGCTGGCGCCCCCAGAGGCAAGCAGAATATATTTGTGGAAAGTAGAACGCCGGAGCGCATAGAATATCAGTGTATTGAACAAAGATCAATGCTGCCCTAACCAAACATAGTCTCACCTAAACTAGTCAAACGAAATATGGCCAAACGTAACGTGCGGAGAACAGCATTGCTGGCATACCCAGAGCCCTGCAGAATATACCAGAGTACAGTAGAGCACACAAATCC
>NW_016999366.1:0-591 GCF_001483705.2 Eufriesea mexicana | reverse complement strand
TTGACAAGAAACAATGGGAAAATTGTAAAAAATAAGTCGAAATATGTGAAAATGAGCTTGCTCGAACATATTCGAACGTCATGTTTCGTCGTCTTCCTCTTTGGTGTTAAGTCAGTAATTAGTTATATAAACTGTTATACAACAAACGTTTAGGGATTGTATTATGAATGTGAAAATAATGCATCAATTGTAAATGAACCGTTGTTAGAAGCCTCTATGTGTAATCAATTTGAAGCGCACGATGTTTTCCTCGAGGGTCGTAGTTTTTGAGACTCTCTGAAGGAAGTTAAAGGAAACGAATTAATTTCTAAAATGTCATCATTTGCAGATAGACTTCGGAAACCATTGACAATTGAACAAGCTAATCAATCACGACTCGTTACAAAAAATTGGTTTATGGTCGAAGTATAATCGACCCATAGAAAGCTGTTTTATAAATGTATCCAAAATTTTAAACGATCTCCCACGATCTCCGACACTCGAATTTCAGGATGAAAAATAGCTTCCAATCAAAAGAATGATTCTTGAGTATATCTCTATCTACATTGTACTCGCCATCGAAATCTCTTACGTCTCCATGGGAATGTGCAT
>NW_016999365.1:0-541 GCF_001483705.2 Eufriesea mexicana | reverse complement strand
TAATACCGTGGTGAGCTAAGCTCCTTGCATAAATAAGGATGAAAGATTCTATTGGCGTGAAATTGCCTTTGCAATGGTATAGAATCTTGCAGGAAAATTTAATTTTATTGACATTTTCGACTGATATCGTGGTGCGCTATCTTCGTTGCATGAATAAGGGGGAGAGATTCCATTTGCGTGCTATACCCGTTGCAGTGATACAGAATCTGGCTGGAAAGTTCAATTTTATCGACATTTTCGATATAATATCGTGGTGAGATGACTTTCTTGCATAAATAAGGAAAAAGGATTCTATTGGCGTGCTATAGCCATCGCAATGCTAAAGATTCTGGCTAGAAAATCCAATTTTATTTACATTTTCTTCTGATATCGTGGTGAGCTAACTTTCTTGCATAAACACGGAGCAAGAATTCTATTGGTGTGCTTTTGCCATGCAATGTTATATGTTCTGGCTGGAAAATTCAATTTTATTGACATCTTCGGCTAATATCGTGGTGAGCTAAGCTCCTTGCATAAATAAGGATGGAATATTCTATTGGCG
>NW_016999364.1:0-554 GCF_001483705.2 Eufriesea mexicana | reverse complement strand
TGTTTCGTCAGGCCACCTTTGGCTTTTGCGCTATACATAGCAATGCGGCGGATTTCTGCGATCTACTGTGCTCTAGTATATTCTGCTTGTCTCTGCGTGCGCCAGCAGCAGTGTCCGCGGCACGTCAATTTTTGATATATTTCGTTTGGTTGGGTTAGGTTCGGTTGAGTTTCGTCAGGATATTGTTGACTTTTACCATGTAGAATGCTATTCGGTGGGCTTCTGCGCTCTACCCTGCTCTAATTTGCTCTGATTGGCACTGAGACGGCGAGCAGAAGTGGTCTCGTCACGTTAGGTTGTGTTATGCCACGTTTGGTTGTGATACGTTTTGCTAGGTTAGGACAGGTTAGCCTTGATTTTTGTGCTACTAACTACTCTTCGGTGGAATACAGCGCTCTTCATTGCTCTGTAATACTCTGCCGGCCTCCTGGGGTGTACAGCAATAATGGTCGTGGAAAGACAGGCTGAAATAAGTTACGTTTGGTTAGGTCAGGTTAGGTTAGGTTAGGTTAGGTTTGGACAGGGTGACCTTGATATTTGTGCTATGCACAACT
>NW_016999363.1:0-344 GCF_001483705.2 Eufriesea mexicana | reverse complement strand
TCCATCCACCATACCTCCGTCCATCCATACATCCACCAATCCATACATCCATACATATATACAACCATCCATTCATACAACCATACATCCATCCATACATGCATCCATGCATACATACCTCAATCCATCCATACATCCATCCGCCCATCCACCCATCCATCCATGCATCCATTGAGACATCAGTACATACATCCTTGCATACACCAATACATTCATCCATACATACATCCATAAATACATACTTACATACATCGATACATACATCCATGCATACATTCATTCAAACATCCATACACACAACCATACATACATCCATAGATACATCCGTAAATGCATCCATACAT
>NW_016999362.1:0-493 GCF_001483705.2 Eufriesea mexicana | reverse complement strand
GGATTATAGATTTTGAATAGACCTATTCTCTGGCAAGTAGATGACTGTACTTGCCATTGGACTAAAGGCGTTATGCGATCTATTTACCAAGCCATAACAGGTTATATAGTTTGAATATACCTATTCTCTGGCAAGCCGATGGCTGTACTTGCCATTGTGTTGAAGGCGTTAGGCGATCTACTCACCAAGCTATAACAAGTTATAGATATTAAATAGACCTATTCTCTGGCAAGTAGATGGCTGTACTTGCCATTGGATTGAAGGCGTTAGACGATATATTCACCAAGGTATAAAAGGTTATATATTTTGAATAGAGCTATTCCCTGTCAACCAGGTGGCTATACTTGCCATGGGATTGAAGGAGTTACGCGAACTATTCACCGAGCTATAACAGACTATAGATTTTCAATAGACCTATTCTCTGGCAAGCAGATGGCTGTACCTGCCATTGGACTGAAGGCGTTAGGCGATCTATTCACCAAGCTATAACAGG
>NW_016999361.1:0-1251 GCF_001483705.2 Eufriesea mexicana | reverse complement strand
CAATGTACCTATTCCAAAAGCTTGGTATTACTTTTTCTCTTTCACTACACATATCTCCGAGCACCCTGGTATACCGCTAAAGTAGCTTTTCATGGTCTTTTGAACGATTATTAATTGATTTAGTCCATTTCCTTTTTGTTTGTTATCGAATTTTACAAAAGATAAAATATCCATGCTTTTTTTAGTTACGTAAAACATGAATATTCTAGAGAATAGACTCGCCTTCTGAAAAGTCGTTGTACAGTTGGCCTAGTGGTAATTCTATATTAAGTTGAAGGAAAGAATAACATTATACTTTTTATTATTTATTTATTTAATGTGGCATTAGTTTATGAATTATTAGGATAATGAACATTATTCTTACGTTTACATGGCTTACTGAATGGAGCTTTAAATAAAATAATATTCTTCTTCTTTTTAATCTGTCTTCTATAATTACCATCCGGTGGATTGTACTGTGACTTAGACTCCCTGTATATTAAAAATGGAATCTTCCATTTATTCTTTTTTTTTTCTGTGGTATGATAAGTATTTTTTAGCTTTGATATCACTTTTAGAAATGAAACTGTGATAAAGAATTTCATAAATTCCTGGTGAATATTTACACGTTGGAAAAAAAAACAAGCAAGTAAAAATGAATATGCATGATGTGCTTCGCTTCACTGTAGCGCGTCGTTCAAGGAATGTACATATATTCATTAAAACTACTCATAATTTTCTCAACTTCTATCACGACCTGGGGGCTTATATAATGTCCTGTAAATATCCACGACATATTTTACTCCATCATGTGTCCGTGCCATCTGTTTATCAAATTTACAAAATTCGTTGAAACTGAAATATAAAAAAGGGGAAAATAATGAATACACTTGATACGAGGGTGACATGATTTTATGCGTTTTCATGTTTCCTCTAGAAAAAAATTTCTCTTAAATTCTACGCAGATAAATAATATGCAAATTGTCTCGCATTATCTTCAACGTTGTTATGCATAGTTTACTGCACCAGAATTCACGTTCTGGAGTGAAATTTACGAGGTGAGTGGAGGTGCTCATGGTATTTGTAAAATAAATTGACAGTTCTTTTGAAAATTCAAAGCAGTATGTCAGTTTTAATATTTGAAATTGTATGTGTTAAGCCTTGGAATGTCGTCCCGGTATTTCATTCGGCCCTTTGTTTGGAATAGATCGTGTGAAGGCTCTGAAATTTCTCAAGTATCATTGATGAGGCCCTAGGACCGCAATGTCCCAA
>NW_016999360.1:0-737 GCF_001483705.2 Eufriesea mexicana | reverse complement strand
TCCACCTGATGACAGTAGACTTCCGAATTAATTGTTGTGTTATCCGGTAAGAGCTCAAGAAAAGCGATTCCCTTGAAATCCCACCAAACAGACAGCATCACCTTTTTTTGATGGATATTGACTTTCGAAATGCTTTGAGCCGGTTCATCTTTTTTGCTTCATGATCTCTTGCGTTTGACACTGTTATATGCAAACCATTTTTCGTCTCCAGTAATAATGCGCTTCAAAAATGGATCATTTTTGTGACGTTGAGAAGCGAATCACAGACGTCGACGCGACGACACAAATTTCTCTCCGTGAGAACGTGGGGAACCCACATATCGAGCTTCGAGGTTAACCCTAGGCCTTTCAAGTGGGCATAAACAGTTGAATTTGATAAACATAACCTCTCACCGATCTCACGTGTTGTTATTCGCCGGTTTGCGCCAACTAATGCCTTTATTGTGTCTTCATCAGCATCAACCGGCCTTCCAGAACGTGGTGCATCTTCGACATCAAAATTGCCGGATCGAAATTTTGCAAACCAGTTCTGACACTGGTGTACTGTCAATACATCTCCATACATATAGGTTAATTTCTTTCTGGCCTGAACAGCATTTTTACCTTTTCTATAGTAAAAAAGTAAAATATTACGAAAATGCTGTCTTTCGCTCTCCATATTTAAAAGGGCACCAACCGAAAACTACTGCGTAGAATCAATTGGACTTTTTCACACACAAGTCTTGCTGTATCAGCTC
>NW_016999359.1:10061-10617 GCF_001483705.2 Eufriesea mexicana | reverse complement strand
GGTTGAGTTAGGTTACGCTTGGTTAGGTTAGGTTCGGTTGGGTTTGGTTCGGATATCTTTGACTTTCGTGCTATAAACTGCCATTCCGTAGAACCCTGCGCCCTAATCCCCTCTTATATGCCCGGCTTGGCTGCGTGGAGGACAGAAATTGTGTCCTAGGCACGTTATGTTGGGATATGCTAGGTCTTATTTGGATAGGTGTGGTCAGATTAGGTTAGCATTTCTCTTACTCTTTTGCTCTACACTGCTGTTCGGGCGATTTCGTCGCTCTACCTATTCTCTGCTTAGCTTTCGTGGGGTCAGCAATGGCTTTCGCAGGACATCAGGTTGGGTTACGTTACGTCTGCTTATATTACGTCTGGTTAGGTTAGGGGAGGGTTTCTTCGACTTTTGAGCCCTACAGTGCAATTGGGTGTGTTTCTGCACTCTACTGTGCGCTAGTGTGTTCTGCCGGGCTCTGGGCAGTGCAGCAATAGCGGTCGTGGCACGATAAGTTAAGGTAGGTTACGCTTGGTTAGGCTATGTTTGGTATCGTTTGCATAGGATGGCATTGACT
>NW_016999359.1:0-898 GCF_001483705.2 Eufriesea mexicana | reverse complement strand
GTCAGTAATAGTGGTGTAGCGCGGTTAGGTGAAATTAGGTTACGTCCCCTTATGCTACACTTTGTTAGTTTATTCCAGGGTAGCTTCGACTATTGTGCTGCACGCTGCTCTTCGGTGGATTTGTGCGGACTGCTGTGGTCAAGTATGCTCGGCTCGTTAGGTTTAGTTATTGCAGGTTGGTTTATGTTAGTTTCGGCCAGGTAAGATTAGAATATATATAACTTTTGTGGTATACGCTGCTACTTGGTGGCTCCCTGCGCTGTACTGTGCTCTAGTATACTCTTCTTGTCTCTAGGCTTTCCAGTAATTGTGGTCTCGGCACGTTAGGTTATGTCAGGGTACGTTTGATTATTTTACGTTTGGCTAGGTTAGGATAGGATAGCTTGGCTTTTGAGCTATATACTGCTATTCGGATGATTCCTGCGCTCTACTGTGCTGTAATATGCTCTGATTGGCTCTGGGGAGGGCAGCTACAGTGGCCTCGGTGCGTTAGTTTGAGCCATGCTGCGTTTGGATATGTTAGGATACTTTGAGTCAGGTAAGGGTTGCATTGACCTTTCTGCCTATGCACTGCCGTTTGACATACTTCTGCGCTTTGCTCTCCTCTAATATGTCCTGCTTGGCTCTGTGAGGGCCAGCAGTAGTGGTTCCGGAACGATTCGTTGAGTTAGGCCTCGTTTGGTTGGGCCAGGTTATGTCAGGCTTGGTCAGGGTATATTCGACTTTTGCGCTCTACACTGCTTTTCCTTGGATTTCGACACTCTATATAGCCCTACTATACTTTGATAGAATCTGGGGAGGCCAGTAATAGTGGTCAAGGCACGTTAGCTTCATTTACGCTGTGTTTGGTTATGTTACGTTTGGTTACATTCGAAGAGGATAGCGTTAACGTTTGTGC
>NW_016999358.1:0-326 GCF_001483705.2 Eufriesea mexicana | reverse complement strand
TTGTCTTTCGCACCATACGCTGCCATTCTATGGACCTCTGCGCTCTACCCTCCACTTATATCCCATGCTCGGCGCCGTGGAGGACAGCAATAGATGCATCGGCGCGTTAGGATTGGCTGGGATACGTTAGGTTACGTCACGCTTGGTTAGGTTCGGTTAGGAGAGTTTATGTCAGGATTTCCTCTGCCTTTGCGCTACGCACTGATATGCGGTGGATTGCTGTGCTCCACTGTGCTCTAGTATACTCTGCTTGGCTCTGGCGGCACAAGAATTTGTGGCCTCGGCGCGTTAGCTTGAGTTAAGCTACGATCGGTTATATTACGTTG
>NW_016999357.1:0-629 GCF_001483705.2 Eufriesea mexicana | reverse complement strand
ACACATCTGTACATCAAAACATCCATCCATCCATATATCCTGCAAACTACATATTACCATCCATGCATACATCCATTCATACACCCATATATCCATACATCCATACAACCATACATATATACATCCTTTCATCCATTTACCCGTCAATCCATACATTCGTACATACATAAATCCATACATCCACACATCCACAAATTCATCCATCCATACACCCATCCAACCATACATACATCTATAAATGCATCCATACATACATCCATACATCCATACATCCATACATCCATCCACTCGTTCATCCATCCACCCATACATCCATAAATATGTACATCCATACATCCGTATCGTCCATACATTCGTACATCCACACATACATGCATCCATACATCCATCCATCCATTCATCCACCCATACATACATCCATACATCCATACCTCCATACACACAACCTTCCATACATCCATCCATACATCCACAGATACATACATAGAAACATCCATTCAAACATCCATACAAGCATACAATCATGCATCCATTCATCTGTACACCAATACATCCATCCATCCATTTATCCTGCCAACAACACATACATCCATCCATTCATCCATCCATCCATACCTCCATACATCCAT
>NW_016999356.1:0-368 GCF_001483705.2 Eufriesea mexicana | reverse complement strand
ATATTAATACAACGGCTGCATTACTGTGGTGATGGCTGTACTCTGTACTGTTATTAGAAATGTGAATGCCTCAGGCGATAATGGATCTCTCTTTTGACATCCTGATATTCCTATGTAGTCTAAATTATCATTGAACACCCCATTCCAACGGATACATTGCTTTGATCGCAATTGTACACATCTCTAGTGATATCCGTACTATGAACTGATTACTCTAGGCTTGCTTTGCAATTTAGGGCATCAGTGAACAAATTAAACTGACACATTCAGTAAATTAGCTTTGGCTGTACTCAGTACTGTATCTGCACTTTCCAACGTCAAGAGCGATAATGGGCCAGTCCATTGCCATTTTGGAATTGTAATTGTAT
>NW_016999355.1:0-588 GCF_001483705.2 Eufriesea mexicana | reverse complement strand
GATGCATGAAACAATGTTAAGATGGCTGCAGACGGTACAGTTATGTCAATTGTTGATAACTCGGTCTACAACGGATCTGCCGTTTGTCATTCTGGAATTACTATACACGCTACATTATCATTAAACAGGTTAGACGATGTGATACAGCGCTGTGGATGTAATAAGTGCCATACTGTCAATTGTAAATATCTGTTGCCACAATCGTACTTTATATTGTTATATCCAGAATTGCTGTTAAACAGAGGTTATAAGCGAACGAATTAGTCCAACCTATAAAGTGTTGTGATGATGATTGTCCTCAGAAACGCTTCGTCAATATATAAGGACTCGAACGATAATGGGTCAGTCCTCTGCCATTCTAGTATTGCAACACGGCCTAAATCATCTGTGCACATCTTAATCCAACTGCTACAGTGCCCTATCTGTGGGCATACCGTGAACAGTACTGTTAGTTGCACATGTCTCTAGCCATAACCTTACTAAACATTTATTATTCTAGAATTGCGGTTAAACTTTAATTATCATTGAAAGAGTTAGTCCATCGGTTTATGCACTGTGATGACGTCGGTACACGGTACTGTATCGTCA
>NW_016999354.1:0-1270 GCF_001483705.2 Eufriesea mexicana | reverse complement strand
TGTATGGACTACGTTCCGTACGGTCAACTGTATATATCTCTAGCCGCAACAGTAATATACGTTCATATTTCTAGAATTTCTTTGGAACTTACGGTACCAGTGCACAAAGTAGCCCAACTGTCACAGTACTGTGATGATGGCTGTGATGTGTACCGTGATGTCAATTGTTTATATCTCGTAGGATAATGGATCCACCGTAGTACATTCTAAAATTGCTGTAGGTCATAATTCATCGGTGAAAATGCTAATCCCACAGATACTCTGCTCTGTTAACGAATGAAATGCGTAACGTGCTCCCAATTCTAAATGCGTGTAGCTAAACCATACTATAAATTGATTACTCTGGAAATGCTGTTAAACTGAAGTAGTAGGTGAACAAATTAGTCCAGCTGATAATCCACTGTGATGACAACTGTACTCACTACCGTTTCGTCAATTGTTAAGGCCTCGAGAGATGACGGGCTAGTCCTTTGTCGTTCTTGATAAGCAATAAAATTTAAGTCATCACCGAGCACCTCAATCCAACGACTACATTTGTCTATTGGTGGATGTACCAGCTACAGCACCTAGAATAGGAAATGTCTCTAGCTGCAGCTGATGTATGCGTTGATCATAGAACTACTGTTGAATTCAAATCATCGCTAAACAGAATAACCCACCGGCTGCAGTACCGTGATGCTGGCTGTACTCAGTGCTGTTTCGTCAATAGTTAATAGTTCAACAGATAACGTGTCAATCCTCTGCCATACTAGAATTGCAACAGAACTTATATCATAAGAGAACAGATTATTCCAACGGCTGCAGTACCGCGGCGACTATTGCACCCTGTGCGGTCATGGCAATTTTTAACTTGTCGAGCCGTAACGGATACGTCTTTTGTCATTCTAGAGGTGCCATAGAATATACATGATCATTGTACATGTTTCATAAACTGCTACGGTGCTCCGATGATAGATGTGCTAAGTACCGTACTATCAATTGTAAACATCTTTAGCCATAACCGTACTATACATTGATTACTCTAGGATTGCTTACAGAAACTATATTATCAGTGAACAAATTGGTCCAATGGTTAAAGTACTGTGATCATGACGGCATTCAGAACCGTTTCTTCAATTGATAATATCTCGAGCGTTGGTGGCTCAGTCCTCTGTCATTTTGGAATTGCAATAGAATTCATATCGTCTCTGACAACTTAAAACAACGGCTAGAGTGCTATCTTGTTGGATGTACCAACTATTGTGCCAGGAGTTGTAAATGTCTCTATCCA
>NW_016999353.1:0-1405 GCF_001483705.2 Eufriesea mexicana | reverse complement strand
ATATAATTGCTTCACGTGTTACACCACGAACCAACCATTTCTCCCTTCTAGACAGTAACAAATCCTGTACACGATTTTCCTGCAAACGTTCAATGAGAAATTAACATAGTTCAATTCGAATCGATAATTCCAAAATATTAAATTAAAAACAATTCAGTGTTCTCACAAAACTATAATACGAGCTGAATCGAAGAGCAATTGTCATCTAAAAGACTGTCAGTCGCATTTATTGTCAGTAACATAGAGTCAGCAGTTGAGGTTTACGACAAGAACGCCTGACAGTGCTATTTAATACCGTTGAAGCCAAAAGTCGAGGCTCAGAAATTACTTTATAGCCGCAGAAACCGTGCACGTCTGCGGGCTAGATAAGTTACTGGATCCTCGTTTCTGCGCGCTTAATATCAACGGCGTGTCATAAACCAGCAGTGCAACATACTGGCAATCGGTAGATAGGGAAGTAGAACTCTGTCCTTTGGGCCTGACACGTATCCTCGCTTCTCGGGGTTTGAGTGTCGGTAGTAGATTCTCGGGGCAGGTTGTTGCACGAATCCGCATGAGATGGACTGCACAAAGGGATAGCATTGCTGCTGAATCGACAATTAGTTTGGCTATTCACACCGTTCCACGTAAAAGACAGTGTACTACAACAGCAGTGTTTATAATTAAAAAAATCTGTTGGGGATTTTGTGGAGGAAATAGCCAAATGCACAGGGAAATAACTGTATTCAGTTGTATAGCAATCTTATTTGTAAGAGGTTTATTATACGATATATAATTTAAACGTATGAGTCCTATTTTTTCTTTTTTAATTTGGATGCCGCTATGGGTAACAATAAATAGCCGTTTTGGTTTCTTACTGAAGACTGCGGAGCTCTGAAAGACGGCAGGCCCTTTTAAGCCCTCAAAACCGAGCCCTCGAAGTCCAAAGGTCGGTAATGCCCTGCAACCTTCGACAGGCATGTCGTCATCGTTGCATGGGCGTAGCTGACTTCCAACAGAATCGGTAACTATTTCAAAAGTTTATGAATTTTTTATTTTTATAATAGGAAAAAATTTTGTTTACAATATCCAAAAACGTTAAATTTTTAGGAGAAATTTTCGTCGACAAAGTATGTAGTACAATATGTCTTTCACGAAGACGAATTTTCATTGAAATCAAACTCTTGGGTTAATTGTATTTTTCTGTGGAAGAGTCTGCTAGTAATTTTAAAATCCACAGTATATATATGGTGAGTTATGAGAGATGTAGCAGGGCAGGCGTGAATTTTCGCGAGGCTGTGTTCAAAAATTTTGCAGAGCCACAATACACGTTTAAATCCGATGTGGTATCGGTAAATGGTATGGTATCATCATTCCCTAAAAAGTTAATCAAAATCGGTGTTTTCTAATTGGGTGATTTCCTTAA
>NW_016999352.1:0-613 GCF_001483705.2 Eufriesea mexicana | reverse complement strand
AGCCAGCAATAGTGACCGCGGCACGTTAAGTTTAGTTCTCCTATGTTAGGTTAGGTTATGTTTGTTAGGCTTAGGTTCGGATGTACTTTGACTTTTGTGCTGTACCCTACTTATTTCTACGCCCTGCTCGCCTCTATATGTACGGCTTGGCTCTGCGGATGTAAGCAATAGTCGTGGCGGCACGTTAGGTTCTGTTGTGTTACGCTTGGTTAGGTCAGATTAGGTAAAGTTTGGTTAGGGTAGCTTTGACTTTTGTGCTGTTTACTGCTATTTGGTGGATCCCTGCGATCTACATTACTCTACTACACTCTGCGCGACTCCTGCGATGTGAGCAAGAGTGCCCGTGGCACGTTAGGTTCAGTTACGTTACGTTTGGTTGGGCTAGGTTAGGTAATGTTTGTTTAGTATCTTTGACCTTCGCGCTGTACACAGATACTCCTTTGACTCCTGCACTCCGCTGTGCTCTACTCTAATCTTCTAGAGCTTGGAGAGTCCAGCAATAGTGGCGGCGGCACGTTAGGTTGAGTTTGGTTACGTTTGGTATTGTTAAGATGTGTTAGATTACGAGAGGGTACCTATAACTTTCGATATGTACACAGCTATTCGGTGGATT
>NW_016999351.1:0-560 GCF_001483705.2 Eufriesea mexicana | reverse complement strand
AGCAATAGTTGTCGCAGAACATTAGGCTGAGTTGGGTTGCGTTTAGTCATGTTACGGTTGGTTAGGTTCGGTGAGGGTGGCTTTGACTTTAGTGCTATAGTCTGCTATTAGGTGGATTTCTGCTACCTGCAGTGCTCTAGAATGTCCTGCTTGTCTCTGGGGATTGCAACAATATCGGTGTCGGCACGTTAGGTTGTGCTTGGTTACGTTCAGTTATCTTACGGTTGGTTAGGTTAGGAGGGGATGGCTGTGTCTATAGTGCTGTACTCTGCTATTAGGTGGATTTCTGCACCCTACAGTGCTCTAATATTTTCAGCTTGGCACTGGCAATGCCAGCAAGATCGTCTCGGAACATTATGATGTTTCAGGCTACTTTCCGTAATGCTGGGTTAGGCTACGCTTGGTCGAGATAACATTAACTTTTGTGCAGTACGCAGCTATTCTGTAAATCTCTGCGCTCGTCTGAGCTCTAGTATGAGCTGCTTGACTGCGGCAGGGGCAGCAATGGCGGTCTCGGCACGTTAGGTTGAGTTATGCTATGTTTGGAAATGTTCTGTTGG
>NW_016999350.1:0-563 GCF_001483705.2 Eufriesea mexicana | reverse complement strand
TCTATTCGCGTGCTATAGCCATTGCAGAGCTATAGAATCCGGCTGGAAAATTCAATTTTATATTCATTTTCGACTAATATCGTGGTGAGCTAACTTCCTTGCATTAATGAGGAGGAAAGTCTGTATTGGCGTGCGATAGCCATAGCAATGCTCCTGAATCTGCCTAGAAAATTCAATTTTATCGACATTTTCGTCTAATATCGTGGTGTGCTAATTTACTTGCATAAATAAGGGGGAAGAAATCTATTGGCGTGCTATAGCCATTGCAATGCTATAGAATCAGCCTGGGAAATTCAATTTTATTGACATTTTCTTGTAATATCGTGGTGAGCTAACTTTCTTGCATAGATAAGGAGGAAAGATTCCTTTGGGGTGGTTTAGCCATAGCAGTGCTATAGAAACAGGATGGAAAATTCAATTTAAGTGACAATTTCGTCTAATATCGGGGAGAGACGACTGTCTTGTATAAATAAGGCGGAAGGATTCCAATGGCGTGCTACAGCCGTTGCAACGCTATAGAATCTGCCTGGAAAATTCACTTTTATTGACATTTTCGACATATA
>NW_016999349.1:0-704 GCF_001483705.2 Eufriesea mexicana | reverse complement strand
CGCTCAAAGTAACGTGCCGCGAACACTATGGCCGGCCTTCCCAGTACCAAGCGGAGCACATTATTTGGGAGTAGAACGCAGAAATCAATAGAAACGCAGTGTACATCAGAAGAATCAATGATACCCAAACCAAACCGAAACCAACAGAACATTGCCAAACATAGCATAACTCAATCTAACGTACCCTGACCGCTACTGCTGCCCTCCTTGCAGGACATACTAGAGCACAGCATAACGCAGAAATCCGCCGAATTCCAGTGCACAGCGCAAAGGCTAAGGCTAATCTAACCAAACTTAGCCTAGCCCACCCAAACCGAACATAACCTGGCACAACATAACGCGCCGAGACAATTATTGCTGGACAACTCAGAGCCAAGCAGAAGGTATCAGAGCACATTGGGGCGCAGAAGCCCATCTTATTTCAGACAATAGCACTAAAGTCAAAGCTATCCTCTCCGAACCTAACCAATCGTAACATAACAGAACGTAACCTAACGCAACCTATCGCGCCGAGACCGTTATTGCTACCCTCCCCAGTGCCAAGCAGAGCATACTGGAGTGCAGTAGAGCGCAGAAGTCCACAGAATTGCAGTGCACATCACAAAAGTAGGTGCTGCCCCAAACTTAGTCTAGCCCAACCGAACCGAACGTATCAAAGCACAACATGACATGCCGAAACCACTATTGCTGGCCATCCCAGAGCA
>NW_016999348.1:0-347 GCF_001483705.2 Eufriesea mexicana | reverse complement strand
CTTTGACGTTTGTGCTATACACTGCTATTCGGTAGATTTCTGCGCTCTACTGCGCTCTAGTGTGTTCTTCTTGGCTCTCGGGAGGCCACCAATAGAGTTCTACGCACGTTAGGTTGAGTCAGGTTACGTTAGGCTATGTCATGTTTGCTTTTTATAGGCAACGACAGCTTAGGCTTTTGTGCAACCGACTGCTATTCGGTGGATTTCTGTGCTGTGCTGTTCTGCAATGTAACCTCCTTCGTCCTGGGAAGCCAGCAATAGTGGTCGCGGCTCATTATGCCGAGATCGGCTAGGTTCTTTTATGTTACGAATGCTTGGGTTAGGCTGGACATCTTTGACTCTTCTGC
>NW_016999347.1:0-601 GCF_001483705.2 Eufriesea mexicana | reverse complement strand
AATTATCGCAACTCAGGTAGAGCTGAATGAACTTTTGACCATGCTGGAACTGTTGTAGAGTTTGAAACTTCAGCGAACAGACTAATTCAAGGACTACAGTATTTTGAAGATGGCTACGCTCTCCAATGTATTAACAATTTTCAGTTTGTAGCGAAACTTGATCTACATATTACTCATTCTGGAATTGCTGTAGAAGTTAAATGATCAACGACACTATTAATACATTGTATATCGCACTGCGTAGACAGCCACACTCAATATTGCACGTCAAATTGATTATATCTAAAGCGATAATTGATCAATCCATGGATCATTCAAGATTAGCAATGTAATAGGGATGATCAGAATATAAGTTATTGCAATGGCTGCTTTACTTTGTTGATTGATATACTCAATTGTGCTTTCCCAATTGTTAGTAGCTTCAGCTATAACTGATACCTTGATCATTCTCGAACTGCTGTAGAATTATTACCATCAGCTAACAGATGAATCTGACAGCTAGACTTCTCTGTTGGTGGATATACCAATTACCGTACTATCAATTGTAACTATCTCTAGCCGTAACTGATGCATGCATTGATTATTCTGGAGCTGCTGCTTA
>NW_016999346.1:0-590 GCF_001483705.2 Eufriesea mexicana | reverse complement strand
CAGTAATGTCAGGTCATTTCAGGTCAGGTAAGGTCAGATTAGGTCAGGTCAGGTCAGGTCAGGGCAGGCGAGGCCAGGTAGGGTCATGTCAGGTTAGGACAGGACAGGTCGGAGCAGGAAGGTCAGGTCTGATCAGGTCAGGTTAGGTCAGGTCATGTCAGAGCAGTAAGGTCAGTTCATGTCAGGTAAGGTCAGGTCCGTTAAGGTCAGTTCAGGTCAGGTCAGGTCAGGTCAGGCCAGTTCAAGTCACGTCAGGCCAGGTCAGGCCAGGTCAGGTAAGGTCAGTTCAGGTCAGGTCTCAGGTCAGGTCAGGTCAGGTCTGGTAAGGTCAGGTCAGGTCCGGTCACGTCAGGTCAGGTCAGGTCACGTCGCGTCAGGTCAGGTCAGGTAGTGACAGGTCAGGGCAGGTCTGGTCAGCTCAGGTCAGTTCTTGTAAGGTCAGGTAAGGTCAGTTCAGTTCAGTTCAGTTCAGGTCAGGTCAGGTCATGTCTGTTCAGGTCAGGTCGGGTCAGTTCAGATCAGGTCACGTCAGAACAGTCAGGTCAGGTCAGGTCAGGTCTGGTCAGGTCAGGTCAGGTCAGGTCAGGTCA
>NW_016999345.1:0-784 GCF_001483705.2 Eufriesea mexicana | reverse complement strand
AATGTCAATAAAATTGAATTTTCCAGTCAGATTCTATCGCATTGCAATGGCTATAGCATGCCACTGTAATCTTTCCTCCTTATTTATGCAAGAAAATTAGCTGAACACGATATTAGTCGGAAATGTCAATAAAATTGTAATTTCCGGTCACATTCTATAGCTTTGCAATGGCTATAGCTTGCCACCAGAATCATTCCTCCTTATTTATGGATGGAAATTAGCTCACCACGATATTGGTTGAGAATGTCAATAAAATTGAATTTTCCAGTCAGATTCTATCGCATTTGAATAGCTACAGCATGCCAGTAGGATCTTTCCTCCTTAATAATCCAAGAAAATTAGCTCACAACGATATAAGCCGAAAATGTCAATAATATTAATTCTCCAGTCAGATTCAATAGCATTGCAATGGATACATCATGCCAATACAGTCTTTCCTCTTGATTTATGCAAGAAAATTAGCTCACCACGATATCAGTCGAAAAATTCAATAAAATGGAATTTTCAGGACAGATTCCATAGCATTGCAATGGCTATCGCATGCCAATGGAATCTTTCCTCCTTATTTATGAAAGGTAATTAGCGCACTACGATATTGGTTGAAAATGTCAGTAAAACTGAATTTTCCTGTCAGATTCTATTTCATTGCAATGGCAATAGCATGCCAATAGAATTTTTCCTCGATATTTATTGAACGAAATTAGCTCACCACGATATCAGTCAAAAATATCAATGAAACTGAATTCTCCAGTCAGATTCTATCGCATTGCAATGGCTATAGCAT
>NW_016999344.1:0-545 GCF_001483705.2 Eufriesea mexicana | reverse complement strand
GTCGAAGACGCCATTGATTTTTCATTAATTACTATCCCTTACGCAATTAATTTATGAAACTTTGAGCATTCATTATAAAACCAATGTCCTTGCGAATCTTCTAATATAACTTTTGATCACATTTTGCTTCTAGTTTCCTTTAGTATTAAATATTTTCACGGAAGATCGTAATGGTCGCCGTTACGAACTCATAGACGCTATAAAACAAAAATTAATAACCAATAATTTAGAGTCAAATTCTTTACGAAAATTATATGAGAATGTAGCCTGAAGTTCCAGCTTTGCAATGAAATTATAAAAGTTCATAAATTAATTACAGAAATTGAGTAATTAATTAATTTTTCACTGTCGGTGCCCTTCTATCCTTTTGTATCCTCTCTCTGCCCTTGTCTGCCACGTGACCAGCTCTTCAACGACCTCGTCGCTAATTCTATGTTCCTATTACTTTCTTGATTTTTGAGCCCAAATCCTAGATGGCGCTAATCGCAGGCGGTAAAATTTTTATTCATTCGGCAGTAGAAAATTAATAAATTCCCAAGTCTTTT
>NW_016999343.1:0-512 GCF_001483705.2 Eufriesea mexicana | reverse complement strand
GGACCTCTGCGCTCTATGGCGCACTGATACCTTCTGCTTGTTTTTTGGGAGCACAGCAATAGTAGTCGAAGCACATTAGCTTGAGTTGTGTTACGTCTGGTTATGATTGGTTGGGCTAAAGCTGGTTAGTGTGGCTTTGACCTTCGTGCTATACACTGTGTTTCGGTGGATTCCTGCCCTCTACTGTGCTCTACTCTGATCTGCGTGGCCCTGGTGAGACCAGCAATAGCGGCCGCTGCACGGTATGCGGAGCTTGACTATGTCAAGTCAGGTAATGTTAGCTTGTGTTGGGTTCTGGTGTCTTTGACTTTTATTGTGTACTCTAAGATCCTATGGATTCCTGCGCTCTACTCTCCTCTAATATGTGCTGCTTGGCCCTGGGGAGGACAGCATCAGTGGTGGCGGCACGTTACATTGAGTTGCGTTACGTTTGGTTAGGTTATGTTAGCCTAAAGTTGGTAAGGATAGCGTAGACTTTCGTGCTATACACTGTTAGTCGGGGGATTCCTGCT
>NW_016999342.1:0-646 GCF_001483705.2 Eufriesea mexicana | reverse complement strand
CGCATAAATAATTCCATGATGATTAAACGAATGGTAATTCTAACTACAGGCTTCTGAAGTTAATGTGAATAAATTTTTATTGTTTTTTGAGGTTAGGGTAATTCTTCTGAAGCACAGGAATGGTCTGTAATTAATTTCGATGAGGATTTCTACAGTTGACATAATTTCTTTAAAACTATCAGTGATCTATAGTCTCTAATGATAAAACAAATATTAATTTCGAAAACCTAATTCCGAAATTAATATAATCCTTTTGACAGTAATCTATATTACTACATAGTCCACATTAAAGAAAGTTTATACTATACTAGTATATACTACTATACTCCTCTACTAGTGTATACTACTGTACTACTATACTAGTTTATACTACTGTACTACTATACTAGTTTATACTGTTATGTTACTATACTAGTCTGTACTACTATGCTACTATACTAGTCTGTACTACTATACTACTATACTAGTCTGTACTACTATACTACTATACTACTATACTACTATACTACTATACTACTATACTACTATACTAGTTTATACTACTACATAGTCTACATTAAAGAAACGATACTATACCAGCTTCCAGGACAAATTCTTAAGTTCATATAGCTTCTACCAAGAGTACCAATATTGTCTATAACAATGA
>NW_016999341.1:0-753 GCF_001483705.2 Eufriesea mexicana | reverse complement strand
TTCACGTCTGGTTGGGGTAGATTATGTGTGGTTAGGTTAGGATGTCTTTGACTCTTGTGCTGTGAATTGCTGACTGGTGGCTTTCTGCGCTCTACTGTGCTCCACTATGCTCTGCCCGACCCACGGGGGGCCAATAGTCGTTGTCTCTGCACGTTAAGTTGTGTTAGGCTGCGTTTGGTTAGGCAATATTACTTTGGGTTGGGTTCGGATTTCTTTGACTGGTGTGATATAAACTGCTTTCTGGTGGACTTCCGCGCTCTACAGTGCGCCAGTGTGTTATGCTTGGCTCTGGGAAGGCCAGCGATATTGATATCCGCTGGTTAGGTTGGGCTATGTTACGCTTCGCTTGGCTAGGGTAGGATAGGGTTAAGTTAGGATATCTTAGTCTTTTGTGTCATACACTGCAATGCGGTGGACTACTGCAGTCCACTGTACTCTCGTATATTCTGCTTGGCACTGGGGTGGTCATGAATAGTGGTCTCGGCACGTTAGGGTGAGTCATGCTTCGTTTCGCTATGGTAGGTTAGCAAAGCTTGGTTAGGATCTATCTAATCTCTGTGCTATGCACAGCAGTTCGGTGGATTTCAGCGCTGAACATTTCTATATTGTACACTGCTCGGCACTGGGAGGCGAGCAATATTGATCGTGGCGCTTAATTTTGAGTTATGCTACCTTTGGTTAGGATAGGTAACGTCAGGTTGGGATAGGCTACTTTGACTTTTGTGCCATACACTGATATCAGGTGTATTTCTG
>NW_016999340.1:0-1823 GCF_001483705.2 Eufriesea mexicana | reverse complement strand
GGATGCATGTATGGATGGATGGATGAATGGATGGATGGATGGTTGGATGGATGGACTTATGTACGGATGGATGTATTTATGGATGGGTGGATAAGTAGATGGATTAATGTATGTATCCATGTCTGTATGGTTGTATGGTTGGACGGATGGATTGGTGGACGGATCTATGGATGGATGGTTGTATGGATCGATGGATGTGCGTATGGATGTTTATATAGGTGTATGTATGGATGTATGGATGGATGGAAGGGTGGATGTGTGCATGGATGGGTGGATGTATTGATGAATGTATGGATTTATGGATGGATGGGTGAATTGGTGAACGGATGTATGGATGGATGTTTGGATGGATCGATGTATTGAATGATGGAAGTACGAATTGATGCCTTTATGGATGTAAGGATGTATGGATGGATGGATGGAAGTATGGATGGATGGATGTATGTGTGTGTGTATGTATGAATGTTTGGATGTATGGAAGTATGTTTGTAGTTACGTATGGATGTATGCATGCATGGATGTACGAGTGAACATATGTACGGATTTATGGATGTATGGGTGCGTGGGTGGATCAACGGAGAGGTGGATGGACGGAAGTGTGGATGGATGGATGGGTGCATGAAGGGATACATGGATGAATGGATGGGTGCATGGATGAATAGGTGTATGGTTGGATGTATGCGTCGATGCATGGATATATGGGTGGATGTATTTATTCATGTAGAGGTGCATGGATTCATGAATGTGTGCATGAGTGGATGCTTCGATGTGCAAATGTATGGATGTACGGATGTATGTATGTATGGATGTTGAACGGATGACCGTGTGTGAGGATGGATTGATTTACGCATGCATTGATGTGTGGATGTTCGGATGTACGGATGGATGGATGTATGGATCAATAGAATTATGTATGTACCGATGCATGTGTGTATGGTTGTATGGCTGTGTGGATGTATGGATGTGTGCATGCATGGATGTATGAACTTATGTGTGTACGAATGTATGGATGTACGGATTCATGGATGAATGGGTTTGTGTGTTTGAAAATGTGGGTGGAAGGACGGAAGAGTGGATGAATGGATGGGTGGTTTTAGGGATGCATGGATGGATGGATGGGTGTGTGGATGGATGAATGTATGGATGGTTGTATGTGGGGATGGATGGATATATGGATCAATGGATGGATTGACATACAGATGTATGGTTGCATGAATGTATGGATGTACCGATGTATATATGGATGTTTGTATGGATGTTTTTATGGATGTATGTATGGATGTATGCATGGATGTATGAATGGATGTATGTATGGATGTATATATATATATATATGGATGTGTGAATGGATGGATGTTTCGACGCATGGAAGTACGCATTGATGGACTTATGGATGCATGGATGGATGGATGGATGAATGTACGGATGTATGGATGTACGTATGGATGTTTGTATGAATGTATGAATTTATTGGTAGACGGATGTATAGATGGGTGGACGTATGGATGCATGGATGTGCGATAGGATGGATGTATGGATGCATGGATGTATGTATCGATGTATGTATGGTTGCATGTACGGTCGTTTGTATTGATGTATGTGTGGTTGTATGTATGGTTGTATGGATATATGGATGTATGTATGTATGGATGGTCGTATTTATGGATGGAAGGATGTATGGATTTGTGTATGGATGTATGTATAGATGGATGGAAGTACGGATGGATATGCTTATGGATATATGGATGTGCGTATGTACAGCTGTATTGACGGATGAATGTAGGTATGGATGAACGTATGGATGTATCTATAGATGTATGTAT
>NW_016999339.1:0-438 GCF_001483705.2 Eufriesea mexicana | reverse complement strand
ACCACAATAGCTGCACTTGCCAGAACGTAGCTGAAAATATTAGAGCACTGTGGGGCGCAGAATTACACCTAATAGCGAACTAAAGCACTAAAGGCATAGCTATCCTCTCGTAACCTAACCAAACGCGACAAAACCAAACGTGACATAACTCAACCTAACATGACGAGAACACTATAGCTGGCCTACCCAGAACCAAGCGGATCACATTAGTAGAGAGCAGATTGCAAAACTCCCTATAAACACGGCGTGAATCAGAAAGGTCAATGCGACCCAAGCCTAACCTAAACCAACAGAACGTAACCAACCATAGCATTAATCAACCCAACGTGCCGATACCGCTATTATTGCCCCCCTCCAAGCCAAGCAGGACACACTGGAGCACAGTAAAGCGTAGAAATCCATCGAAGAGCAGTGTACAGCACATAAGTTTTATCTATC
>NW_016999338.1:0-785 GCF_001483705.2 Eufriesea mexicana | reverse complement strand
TTACGATAGTTCGGGTTGGGATTGTATGTCTTAGACTTTTCTGGTGTACACCACAATTCTATGTTTTTCTGCGCTCTACTCTCCTCTAATACCTTCCGCTTTCCTCTGGGGAGGCCAGCAATAATGGTCGCGGCACGTTAGGTTGAGTAGGATTACGTTTGTCTTGGTTATGTTACGTCGTGTTAGGTTGGTATCGCTTCGAAGTCTGTGCTGCACACGATGTTCCATTGACTTCTACGCACTATTCTGCGCTATCACACTCTGCTTGATTCTGGGGACGCCAGGAAACGTAGCCGCGGCACGTTAGGTTGGGTATTGTTACGTTTGGTAAGGTTATGTTGGGCAAAAATTGGTTAGGGCAGCTTGGCCTCTCGTGCTATGCAATGTTATCCGTTGGCTTCCCGCCCTCTACTCTGCTCTACTCTGATCTCCTTGCCCCTCTGAAGCCAGCAATAGTGATCGCGGCACGTTATCTTGTGTTGCGTTACGCTAGCATAGGTTTGGTTTGTGTTGGGTAGGTTCGGACACCTTTAACTTTTCTGCTGTACACTAGAGTTCTGTGTGCTTCTGCGCTCTACTCCACTGTAATTTTCTCCGCTTGGTTATGGCGAGGCCAGCAATGGTCGTGCCGTCACGTTAGGTTTAGTGTGGTTATGTTTACTAGCATCACGATTGGTTACGTTAGGTCAGGGCATCTTCGACATTTGTGCAACACCCTGCTATACGATGAATATCTCCGCTCTACTGCGCTCTAGTACGCTCTGCTTTTCCCTGGGAGGCCAGAG
>NW_016999337.1:0-386 GCF_001483705.2 Eufriesea mexicana | reverse complement strand
ATTCACCGAATAGCAGTGAACAGCACATAAGTTAAAGCTACCATTACCAAGCTTAGCATAACCCAACCTAATCGATCGTAACCTGGATCAACTTAACGAGCCGAGATAAGGATTGATGGCATTCCCAGAGGCAAGCTGAACATATTAGAGCACCATAAGGAGCAGAAATCCACCTAGTGGCAGACTATGGCACCAAAGTCAAAGCTATCATCACCTAGCCTAACCAATCTTAACATGATCAAACCTAACCTAACTCTACCTAGCGTGACAAGACCGCAATTTCTGCCCTCCCCAGAGCCAAGCAGGACGTACAAGAGCACAGCATCGCATAGAAATCCATAGTGCATCAGTGTACGGCACGAAAGTTAAAGCTACGTTAACCAAAC
>NW_016999336.1:0-1237 GCF_001483705.2 Eufriesea mexicana | reverse complement strand
TAGCCCGTAAAAACAGTTGTAAATGCTTAAAAAATTGAAAGTCGGTTGGCGAGAGATCCGGTGAATAGGCTGGGTGCTGGAAAACTTCATATTTCAATTAATTTAATTTCGCAATTGTTTTGTGCGATGTATGCAGTCGAGCATTGTCATGCTCTCCTCGCCCTCGGCGGGCGGCTTGCTACCCAGCCCCTGTGGTCGTCGGAGGGGCGACCGAGCCCGGCACAGACTCCGGGCACTTGGGTGCATGCGCCCTGCGCGGTGACCTGCCGCGCCACACCTGAAGCAGGTGTCGCTGCGGTCCAACCTCCTCCGCGGCGCTTCCGCGGAGTCCTCCGGCGCCACCCTCGGGCGGACTTCAGTTTACCCTCGGGGAAGGTCTCCCGAGCAGCACAGGCGAAGCCGTGGTGTAGCCACTAGGGCTAGTGCTGCGCATACGTTACGAAATCATCGCTATTAGTCACCATGAGAACCTATTGAGCAAGAAAAGCCCAATTACCTAAGCTACGGTATTTCCCCTTCTTAACTTCCTCTATGTATAACACGTGGCTTTGTAGTTGTCGTAATCCTATATTGGGAGTTGCCAACGCCCGATACATTACATTGGTCGCCCATTTCTTTATCTCTCCTCCGTATGTCGGCCCCACTTGTGATGTTATTGGAGTAGGATGCTCCCAATCCACACACATGTAGGCTGTATAGACTCTAAGGCTCATCCTCTTACGGAGGGCTTCGGTCACCAGTTCTGCCCCAGGGACGAGGTAATTTTTCTCTTCCGCTCGTGCCACGACACTTCTTTTAATAATTCCCCTTAGCTGGACGAGTATTTGGTCCAGTTTCTTCCGGAACTACACATGGACTCGTAGACGGGGTAGGTGGTGTTGGATGAACCTCGACAAAATAGGAGTGAGCGTCGCCGGTGAGCGTGCTTTCGCGTACCCCCCAAGTGAGGGATAACTTTCTTCGGAAAGCCGCCATCTCCTGGACATTAGGCACCCATCCCGTCTCAGCAACCCTATCTGTCTATCGGTTGATATCGCGTCTGACTCCTCGTAGTTCTTTTACTACTTCCATCGTGTAGCACTTTCCATCGCTATGTGCTGCAAGTTCTGATCCTATCGCCGACAGTCGATCAAGGCCGCAGCCTCCCATTGCGTTTGGTGTCACCGCATATGAGGCAATTTTTTCCACTGACAGTCCCTGCTGTTGCATGTTTTCTAGGAAAAGTCCGGCGCATGAA
>NW_016999335.1:0-486 GCF_001483705.2 Eufriesea mexicana | reverse complement strand
GCCAGGTTTGGATACCTTTGGCTTTTCTGCCATGCACTCAGACTCTATGGAATTCAACGCTCTTCTCTCCTATTGTATGTTCTGCGTGGCTATGTTGAGGCCAGCATAAATTGTCTCGGCACATTGTGTTTACTTATGTTACGTACGGTTATGCTAAGTTTGGCTATGTTAATGAGGGTAACAATGACTTCTGTGCTGTACACTGCCATCCGGTGGATATCGGCGCTCTACTTTGCTCTAACATGTTCTGCTTGGCTCTGCGGAGGCCAGCAATATTGGTCTCGGCACGATACTTTGAGGTATGTTACGTTCGGTCACGCTCCGTTTGGCAATGATAGGAGAGTATAACCATGACTTCCGTGTTACACGCTGCTATTCGGTTGGTCTCTGTGTCCAACTGTGCTCTAGCATATACCTCTTGGCTTTGGGGCGGCCAGCAATGGTGGTCTCGGCACGTTAGTTTGAGTTATGCTACGTTCGTTTATG
>NW_016999334.1:0-463 GCF_001483705.2 Eufriesea mexicana | reverse complement strand
GCGCAGAAATACAACGGATAGCAGTGTACAGTACAAAAGTGAAAGCTACCCTGACCAAACCTAGCGCAACCCAACCTAACGGAAGGTACTGTGTCCCAACGTAACGTGTAGAGACCACCATTGCTGTCCTTACCAGAGCCAAGCTGAAAGTATTACAGCACTGTATGGCGCAAACTTCCGCCTAGTTGCACGCACTAGCGTTTAAGTCAAGCCTACCCTCACCAAGCCAAGGCAATCGTAACATAACCATACGTAACGGAACTTAAGCTAACGTGCCGCGAACACTATTGCCGTCCTTTCCGGGGCCAAGCAGGGCACACTAGCGGACTGTAGTATACAGAAGTCCGTAGAATGGCAGTGTATATCAAACGGGTCAGAGCTACCCAAGCCTAATCCAAGGCAACAGAACATAGCCAAACATAGCCTAACCCAACCTAACGTGCCGACACCGCTGTAGCCGTCC
>NW_016999333.1:1596-3303 GCF_001483705.2 Eufriesea mexicana | reverse complement strand
TAAATAATAATATATATTTATTTCATATATATATATATATATACTAATTTCGTTTATAATAAAATCAAAATTTAGAAGATTATAAATTCCAGAATAAGGGAGTAAAATTGAGAGGATTTTTGAAAGTACCTTCGAAATAAATTGAAAAACTGCATGAAAATGTTATTAATACTGGCGATATTCCAAAATTGGCGGGAGGTAGTAGTATTATTGTCTTTGTTATCGTGTCGTAAACCGAGCGAGAAAATTTTTGGTACTTTCGGTAGGAAATTCATGGATGCGTTTTGAACTTGATATTTTTCGGGATTACCGCAATTCTCGTATATCTGACTAGTAAAACATTTTATAACAATTTTCGGACACCATCGTTTGCAAATTCTCGTGCGTGGGAGACAGTGATCGACTCGTTGAAAATCGCTCTTCAGTCGATCGATGTAGAGGAACGCCATTCTAGATTAGGCTCAATTTGTATTGCTGTACCGAGAAATAAATAATACGATTAATTATTTTCTACAGGCTTAATAACGATATACAGAGTCATTTGTTTATTAACATTTAATTAAAAATGTATCTTATTATTTAATAATATTAGTAACATTATTTTGTTGATATTAATTATTAATATTATTTAACTATTACCTTTTAATTAATTGCTAACAATATTTAATAAATTATGAGTAATATTATTTCTTAATATTTGTAATAATTAATAACTAGTTTTTAATCGTTTATAACGTAAAAATAAAATGAAAGGAAATTAGTATGCAAAAATGCACAAAACGTAAAAGTAATAAAAATGCTTAATATTTCATTTAACATGTAGAAAAAGGCATGGTGAAGAATTTAATTCAGATGTTTTTATTAATTTTAGTTATAACTCACAAATATAATATTCATTTACAAATATTTGTTTTTATCAAATATGAAATTCACAAATTAATTACAAAAACATTTTTTGATTATTATTGAACGATAATAATTCTAGATGAAACTCTAATTTTATTTTATTTAACTACAGCAATTATTGTATATTTAAGGAATAATTGAAACTTATTCAGTTATTCTCTTCAAATAATTTTTAGATTCAGAGAAATGAACAAATTTTCAACTGAATTAGTATTAATTCGTTATAATAATTGAAACACCATAACTAATTAATTTTAATTAATTAACCCAAGCATAAAATATTTAAATAATTATTAATAAATATTAATAGTAAATATAAGTTGAGTTATTTCATTAACCCTTTGCACTTGAGAGGCACCTTTCAGTCGCCATTTAATCAGATTCTAAAGATCATTGTTAATTAATATCACGAATTTAAAATTGCCTAACGACGCGTGGGATGTCGACGTAAAATAATTCTACGTTTTACAATTAATTTGCACTTTTTATTTACCGATTTGAAAATATCGTCGACTTTATGGCAGAAAGTCTTTAAATTACTATGTTTCTGTAACGAAAATATCGTCGAGTGCAAAGGGTTAATTAACAATTTTAGTCGAAACCCTTGCTAAATTAAAAGAAATTACAGTATTAAATTGAAATTCATTCAGTGCGATGTCACACGTTATTCACGTTTGGAAATTTTTGAGGTTTGTTTCAATTAAATTAAAGAATTTGTTAATAAAATTTTGTCACGAGTATTACGAATGTGTCTGGTATACAGAGAAAGTGAAATTAACTTACAACGAACGAAATGCATTC
>NW_016999333.1:0-1575 GCF_001483705.2 Eufriesea mexicana | reverse complement strand
GCTTGAATAAATTAAAGGTCAATTAGAAGTGAATCAATAAAATCACATTTTCGCCATTATCAAATTTCCAACTAACTGAATGTAATCCAACGTGACAAATGAATTTACGTGGATTGTTTTCGGACGTGGGTTTACATGAAATTGCGCATAATTGATTACGAACTCGCTTCTCAAATTTCTGCCTAATCCCAAACACGTGAATAGTATAACGTGACACAGTGCAAACAACAAAACATACACATGCAAGCTACTGCAATATAGTTTCTGGGTATTCTGAAATTGTTCACGTATTACGAATTTCTGTTATTTCGACTGTTACTTTGAAAAGATAGGGAAAATAATAAATATAGTAATAAAAATTTAGTAATTAAAAATTTGAGATTACAAATTAGAAATTACAAATTAGAAATTGGAAATTAAGATTATTAATCCTTTATGACGTTACATTGGAACAATAAGATGATGCCAATTTTAATATTAGCACTGTATCTAATCAAAAACAGAATAAAATTTCTAGATAAATGTGTTGTCAAATTTAAGTAAATTTTTATACTCAATTTTCTTTTAAAAAGAAGGAATTCAAAAACAAGTAAATTCTACTCAATTTTTTAAATTCTTTGTAAAAATATTAAAAGAGAGAGATGCTGCTTTAAATATTTTCAACTAGATATTTCTAGATGACAACTGTCTATTTATAAAATTAGAAATATTTTGAACTAGTCGTTTAATTTATTTATTAATTTCAATTTATTAAAAGAGAGAGATGCTGCTTTAAATATTTTTAACTAGATAATTCTTTACATTTAATTTGAAATTATGGAAATTTATAAACTACAGTTTTTGACAAAAATAATTTAGTAGTAAATAGCGGTGTCGTATCGAAATAGAAATATTTTATTAAACAAAATCACTATAATTTTTTATTTTGATTTTGTTTACACAAACAATTCAATATTCTTTGATTGTGCAAGAAAGTATATTTATATACAACTATTTTTTTTTTCTTGATATATCAGGTAGTATTTGTACAAAATTATGTTAAAATTTAGTAATATTTCTATTTAATTTATCATTAAAATTATAAACTATTAGAATTACTGTGCATAATTTTTATTTATTTCAAACAATATCTTTTTTACTTATTTAGTAAGAATGTAAAATTGTATTTTTACATATATTGTCAAATTTAAGCAAATTTTTATAATCAATTTTCTTTAAAAAACAGAAATTCAAAAACAAATAAACTCTAGTCTATTTTTTAAATTCTGTGTTATATATAATAGTAAAAAGGAATTTTTAGCGTAATATTTGTGAATGCTAATATAACCAAGAATATAAAATTGTATTTTTACAGGTGTTGTCAAATTTAAGTAAATTTTTATACTCAATTTTCTTTTAAAAAGAAGGAATTCAAAAACAAGTAAATTCTACTCAATTTTTTAAATTCTGTGTTATGTGTAATAGTAATTATCAGCTATTCTATAGCATTAGAAATATTTACAAAAATAGTCATTACAGAATTAAATATTCCTTCAAAATACAGCATTAGACATATATAGACATATATAATTAATA
>NW_016999332.1:0-614 GCF_001483705.2 Eufriesea mexicana | reverse complement strand
TACATCCATACATCCACACATCCGTACATCCATACATTCGTACATCCATACATCCTCACATCCGTACATCCATAAATCCTATCATCCGTACTTCCATCCATCAGATGCTTCCATCCATCCACACATCCATACATATATACATTCATACATACATCTATACATACATCCATACATGCATTCATCCGTACATACATACATCCTTCCATAAATCCATTAATGCACCCATCAATAAATCCATCCAACCGTAGAAGCACTCATCCATAAATTCATACATCCATACATCCGTCCATCCGCACATACATCCATCCATACGTCCATCAATCCATACATCCGTACATATATACATTCATCCATCCATACATTCATACATCCATACATCCGTCCATCCGCACATACATCCATCCATACGTCCATCAATCCATACATCCGTACATATATACATTCATCCATCCATACATCCATACGTACATACATACATACAACCTAACAGTCATGCGTCCATATACATGTATACAAATACATTCATCCATCCATATATCCATCCTGCCATCCACTCGTACAACCAAACACACATCCATACATACATCCACTCATACATCCATCCATCCATACAT
>NW_016999331.1:0-590 GCF_001483705.2 Eufriesea mexicana | reverse complement strand
ATTCGATTTTATTGACATTTTCGGCTATTATCGTGGTCAGCAAACCCACTTGCATAAATAGGGGTTGAAATATTCTATAGGCGTGCGATGGCTATGGCAATGCAATAGAATCTGGCTGGAAAATTCAATTATATTCACATTATCGACTACTATAGTGGCGACCTAACTTTCTTGCATATATAAGGAGGAAAGATTCCACTGGCGTGCTATAGCCACGGCAATGCAGTAGCATCTTGGTGGAATTTTCAATTTTATTGACATTATCGATTCGTGGCGACCTATCTTTCCTGCATATATAAGGGGGAAAGATTCTACTGGCGTACTATAGTCATTTCGGTCTTATAGTATCTGCCTGGAAAATTCAATTTGATTGACGTTTTCGACTAATATCGTGGTGACCTACATTTGTTGCATAAATATGGACGATAGATACTATTGGGGTGATATAGCCATTGAAATGCAGTAGAATGTGGCTGGAAAATTCAATATTATTGACTTTTTCTACTAATATCGTGGTGAGCAAACCCACTTGAATTAATAGGGATGAAATATTCTATTGGCGTGCTACAGCCATGTCAGTGCTATACAAT
>NW_016999330.1:0-327 GCF_001483705.2 Eufriesea mexicana | reverse complement strand
ATGTTATTTATTACGTAGTTTTATTATATTCATTATACTGTAATAATTTGAAAAAAAAAGTATATTTTTATTGGTAATTGAAGTTTACATGAAAACTACCCCTCTTTCTTTGTTCCTCGTTTGCCTACTTACAGTAGACTATGGTAGACACTCTACTTATACTATATTTATAGTATTTAATATTAAATTTCAATTATTGATGTACTTTTTTTTCTATAGTATATGTTATTTACTTTTATAGTACTATATTTACTATATTACTACATGTTATTTATTACGTAGTTTTATTATATTCATTATACTGTAATAATTTGAAAAAAAAAGTAT
>NW_016999329.1:0-354 GCF_001483705.2 Eufriesea mexicana | reverse complement strand
GTTTGCTTATGGTACGTTTATTTATGATGGGATCGGTTATCTTTGACGTTTCCGCCATACACTGCTAATCGGTGGATTTCACTGATGTTCGTTGCTCACCTGTACCCTACTCGACTCTGGCAAGGCCAGCAACGGTTGTCATGGCACGATAGGTTTAGCATGGTTACGTTTTTTTTGCTAGGCTTTGATAGGTTTGGTCAGGATGGCTTTGACTTTTGTGCTACACTCCGCTATTTGGTGAGTTTCTGCGCTCTACTGTGCTCTAATAAGTCCTGCTTGGCAAAGGGAATAGTCCTACTCTCCACTGACGTGTTCCGCTTGTCTCTGGGGAGGGCAGCTATTGTGGTCGCGGCG
>NW_016999328.1:0-1062 GCF_001483705.2 Eufriesea mexicana | reverse complement strand
ATCAGCCATTGCCAAGAAAAACAAATTGTAAACCGATCGATATCTTCTAGAAGCAAATGGAAACTTCTCAGAACCTCAATCCCTATTGCAAACATCACGAACCAACCTCCAAACTTCTTCTATTCCCTTCAAACTGGCCATTGTTCTCTTCAGTCATCTTTCATTAACCTATATCTTATCATAAAATTAATTTCTGAAAGAGTTAAACAAAGATCAGCCATGTAAAATAATCCAAAAAGTAACGAAGCCTTGTCATCTGCAATGCACACTTACATCAATCATATCTATGGTATTCGAAATCTAAAATTCCAGGAACTGAGTTTCCCAAAACCTCAATCCCTATTCCAAACACCCCAAACCAACCTCCAACCCTCATCCACTCAATTCAAACCTCCTGATCCCTTCACACGATCCACCATTACCTCCAATTCCCCCATCGATCCACCTGACATCCTGCACCCAATCCTGTCAATAAACGTCTTTGTTACCACGAGACTGCGAATAATTTCGCCAAATCCGCATCAAACATCCCCACCAATTTACGTTACAGGTGTGGACACCTGTATACTCTATTGGTGTCAAATAAAAACTTGTCATTTACTACAAAAACTAGTGTTGGGGATACAGCTTTACATCGAACTGATAGGAATGAAATAGAACGAGTGTGGAATGAATAGAAAGATGATTTGGTATGACTTAAAGAGAAGTGGTGGGGTGGAAAAACGCGGGAATAAATCGGTGATTGAGCCCTCAGTGAGAATAAAAAGATAACACAGAAGGTAAAAATACGTAGGTTATTCGAGAAAATGAATCAAGATTATCACAATTATTAAAAAGGACCAGTTCTTGGCGAAGAGAGCTAAGAGCACTTGTCTTAATATTTTACTCAATTTTTGTAGTCGGTGACTATAGTCACCCGTCGTATGTATTGGGTTGGCAACTAAGTGATTGCGGATTTTGTCAGTAGATCGCATTTGCACATTCTTTTGTTTTGTCAACGTGTTCAAGGCACCTAACTTATATCGTTTCCTTGTTGTTTGGACTTTCGCCTTTAATTTAGTT
>NW_016999327.1:0-675 GCF_001483705.2 Eufriesea mexicana | reverse complement strand
TAATCGACTTTTTTTTACGAGCCATAACAACGTTAAAAATGTTGTTATTATCAGAAATATATTTTTATTAAAGAAGAAAAAGAGCAATTAATGATATAATTTATGTCATCATCAAAATAAATTATTTTTTCATAAAATAAATTAATTTTTTGTTGAAAGTACTTACTCAATTCATCCGTAGGAGCTGCCATTTTGAAATAATATGAAAAAGAGAGAGCGAATGACAGTCAGCGACAAGAAATATTATCAGTTTGTAATTAATCATATTGTAAAAGTATTATTTTAAATAAAAATTTATTAATACATTGTATCATCTATTGTAATTTTACATATTTAAAATTTTCATCTTTGTACAGTCTTTTTAGATTATCAAGGACACAGTTAAAATAATTTTTAAAAATATTCGTATTTTATTATTGCACCGTTGCAAAATTATTCATAAGTTTATAATGAAAATATTATTAGAAAACCTTTTTGACTATTATATAGTTATTTATCACTGTTCATGATCACATTAAGTTATTTAAAGAAATATGTTTTTTTATTCCTTTAAACATTTTTGATAAGATTCTGATATGCAATGATATTTAATTTATAATTACAATTACAATTTGTGTGTGTGTGTGTGTGTACATATATGTGTATTTGTATGTATGTGACAAATTTGTAAATTTT
>NW_016999326.1:0-473 GCF_001483705.2 Eufriesea mexicana | reverse complement strand
TCTACTGTGCTCCAGTATGTGCTGCTTGCCTCTGTGGAGGCCAGCAATAGTGTGCTCGTCATGATAGTTTGAGTTAAGTTGTGTCTGGATATGTTACGTTTGGTTAGCTTAGGATATTCAACTTTGACTTTTGCCCCTTACTCTGCTATCCGCGGATTTCTGCGCCCCGCAGTGTTCCAATGCTTTCAGCTTGGCTCTGGGAGCCCAGCAACAGTGCTGTCGGTGCGTTAGGTTGTGTTAGTCTACGTCAGCTTATGACACGTTTGGCAATGTTAGGACAGAGTAGCATAGACGTCTGTGCCATACACTGCTATTCGGTGCATTTCCGCCCTCTACTGTACTATAATATGTTCTGCTTGGCTCTCTGGTGGCTAGAAATGGTGGTCTCTGCGTGTTAGTTTGAGCTATGTTTCGTTTCGTCTGGCTAGGTTGGGATGGTCTGGTTAGGATTTCTCTGTCTTTCGTGCTTTACG
>NW_016999325.1:0-1008 GCF_001483705.2 Eufriesea mexicana | reverse complement strand
TAGAATGTTAATATAATATTAGGAGGTGGAAGTTGAAACAGGTTCTTAATAATGTAGTCATATATTTGTAAGTATTGATACCGATTTTATTATAATCCTATTGCAAGTGGGTACTGAACGACGTATACCGAACACCATATATTAAGGCCCGCCACATTCACAACATATATCACATACCAACTTTCGAGTGTTACCATGACAACTCTCCAAGGCGCGAAGTACGAATTGTATATATTTCAACATAGAGAAAAGCAATGATATTGATATAATAGCAACACCTAATAATAATAGCGATAAAGTACAACCAACAGAATAATAATATAATAACACTAAGAATATTAATACAACAAATGGAAATAATATAATAATAATAACAGGAAATAATAAAAATGATAAAATAATAAGATTAATGCAGAATAATAATTGCTATAGAGTAATAATAATTTAATAATATTAAGTATGTGAATATAGTAATCAACAATGTATATATGTACCGAGTAAATAATAAAAGAATAAATAACGTAATTCTATGATAATAATAATAATGGATACAAAAGATTATCATGATTTTTCTCAAATTTTAAAAACAAATTAACGAAGTACGAGTATAACGAAGTTTATTATTATAGGATTGACATTCACAATCGAGTGACAACTCTTTCAACATAATTATATACTTATTATGGAAATACATATAATAATTGCTACTCGACCAGCCGTTATGCAAAATCGTCTTGACACACTTGTACTCGAACTCTCGTTGTAACCTACTCTCGAACTCTCATTTTAACATTGCAACTCTGATTCTAACGCTCTCAGTCTAACACTCTATAACTCCGATTCTAACACTCTAACTCTCGCATCATCCCATTTACACTCATTCGTACCTCGCATTGCTAAACGCTCGAAGCTTCTCGAAACGTTTCCCGAAATCGTCACAAATCAGCAGCTCGGCCCACAGTACCATTTACTCAAAACCTCTCCGTTCGTAAAGGGTTAATTTATACT
>NW_016999324.1:0-479 GCF_001483705.2 Eufriesea mexicana | reverse complement strand
ACTCAGTGTCCGTACTTGTTTCATCAAACAATATAGCTCTGTAGCCGCTGGATTATTACGTTCTGTGATAATTACCACGCTATAACAATTCTAGAATAACAAATTGCTGATCCAATGGCCCTCGAGGTATTAGCAATTTACAACAACGTACTGTGCATACCCAACATCAGAGTAATATAGCCGTTGGACTACCCTGTTCACTGATAATGTAGATTCAAACGAGACTCTAGAATAACCTACATATACTGTGGTTACGGCTAGTGACATATACAATTGACAGTACGGCATTTAGTGTAACTTCCAACGCACACTTGCCGTAGGATCACTCTGTTTACTGACGGTGTATACACCATAGCAATAGTTGAACGTGAAATGCAAGTACACTATCCGACGAGACATCATCTATTGACAGCACGCTGCTGGGTACAACAAATACCACATTATTGTAAATATTGAACAACTTTGTTCAATGATATTGT
>NW_016999323.1:0-654 GCF_001483705.2 Eufriesea mexicana | reverse complement strand
ATTTTATTGACATTTTCAACAAATATCGTGGGGAGCTAACTATCTTGCATAAATAAGGAGGAATGATTCTTTTGGCGTGCTATAGCCATTGTAATGCTACAGAACCAGTATGGAAATTTCAATTTCATTCGCATATACGACTATTGTCGTGGTGAGCTAACTTTCTTGCACAAATAAGGAGGAAAGATTCTATTGACGTGCTATAGCCGTTGTAATGCTATAGAACATGTCTGGAACACTCCAATTTTATTAACATTTTCGAATAATATCGGGATGAGCTAGCTTTCTTGCATAAATAAGGAGGAAAGATTCTATTGGCGAGCAATGGCCATTGAAGTGCAATAGAGTATGGCTGGAAAATTCTATTCTATTGACATTTTCGAATAATATCGTGGTGCGCTATCTTCGTTGCATAGATATGGAGGGAAGATTCTATTGACGTGCAATAGCCATTGCAATGCAATAGAATCTGCATGGGAAATTCAATTTCACTCACATTTTCGACTACTATCGTGGTGATATACCTTCTTTGCATTAATAAGGAGGAAAGATACTATTTGCCTGCTCTACCCGTTGCAGTGCTATAGAATGTGGATGGAAAATTCAATTTTATTGACATTTTCGACTAATATTGTGGTGAGCTAACTATCTTCC
>NW_016999322.1:0-922 GCF_001483705.2 Eufriesea mexicana | reverse complement strand
CTACGACTCTTGTGCTGTACACTGCTTCTCGCTGGATTTCTGCGCTCTACTGTGCTATACTATGTTCTGCTTGGCCATGCAGTGACCAGCAATAGTGGTCGTGTCACGTTAGGTTGACTTGCGTCACGTTTGATGATGACACGACTGGATAAGTTTGGAGAGGATAGCTTTGGCTTTTGTGCTGTACACTGCCATTCGGTGCAATTCTTCGCCCTACTTTGGTCTCATATGCTCTGCTCGGCTCTTGGGATGCCAGCAACACTGGTCGCGGCCAGTTATATTTTGTTATCTCATGTTTGGTTATGCTAGGATATGCTACGTTTGGTTAGAATGGCTATGACTTCTGTGTTACACAATGCTTTTCGGTGGATCTCTGCACTCTACTGTGCTGTAACATGTTCTGCATCGCTCCAGGGAGGCCAGGAACAGGGGCATCGGCACGTGAGGTGTAGTTACTCTATGTTCCGTTGTGTTATGTTAGGTCTGGTTAGGTATGAACATCTCTGACTTTTGTGCTGTACGTTGCTACTTGGTGCCTTTCTGCGCTTTACTTGGCTCTACTAGCCTCTGCTCGACTCCGGACATGCCAGCAGTAGTTGTGGCGACACGACAGACTTTGTTAGGATACGTTTGGTAATATTGCGACTGGTTAGGTTATGATAGGGTAGCTTCGACTTTTAACGTTATATTTAGTTAGGCTACGTTCGGTTTGGCTATGTTAGGATATATCTGACTTTTGCGCTACACACTGAAATTGCGGTCGATTATTGCGCTTTACTATGCCTTAGTATATTCAGCTTGGCTCTGGGGATGCCAGGAATAGTGGCCTCGGCGCGTCAGTTTGAGTTAGGCAACGTTCGCTTATGTCACGTTTGCCTACGTTAGGTTATGGTAGCTTGGACTATTGAGCTATGCACTGCGA
>NW_016999321.1:0-485 GCF_001483705.2 Eufriesea mexicana | reverse complement strand
CGAAACCACTATTGCTGATCCCCGCAGATACAAGCAGAATGCACTAGAACACTGCAGTGCGCAGAAATCCACTGCACTTCAGTAATCGGCACAAAAGCCGCAGACATCCTTACGCAACCTGACCTAGCCTAGCATAACGTAACGTAGCATAGCTCAAGGTAACATTTCGAGACCGCTGCCCTGGCCTCCCCAGAGACGAGCACAGTGCGGTAGAGCACAGTAGACTACACATATCCACCGAATAACAGTTTACAACACAAAAGTTAAAGCTGTCCTGTCCAAACATAACCTAACCAAACATAACGCAACCAAACTCAACCCAACGTACCGAGACCACTATTAGTGCCCACCCCAGAGCCAAGAAGAACATACTAGGGCGCAGTAGAGCTCAGAAATCCACCGAAGAGCAGCCAATGTCACAAAAGTCTAAGCAACTCTCTCCTAATATTGCCAGAATTGTCATATGCAAACGTAACCACACTCAA
>NW_016999320.1:0-1501 GCF_001483705.2 Eufriesea mexicana | reverse complement strand
ATTCTAAACCCCTTTGCTTCGTTAACATCGATTCTATCGTGATTAGATCGCAAACAATGATCCAAATTTCCCCTATACTTGGAAAACGCGGCTTCCAGGTATATCTACCTAAATATCCCTAGATTACAGTGTCGCGGTGATTTTATAACGCTCGATCTTCGATCAAATTTAATTCTTCCCTTCGATTCTAAACCCAAACTACAGCTTTAACCTCTTACCTTATGATTTAAGTCGCGATGGGGCGTACCATGGTCGAACAGCAAAGTCACACAGTCACACGACGAGCATAACGTCCGCACGTCGCGAAGAATAACACGCAACTGAAACAGGAAAAGATTGGCGAAAATGAGCGACGAGCCTGTTCGAACTTGAGGATGTTTACGTACGTTGGACCCTATCTACGAACTATGCCGCCCGCCGATGATACTCGTGTTTGGCTCGATTTCCTTACCGAAGCCTCACACGATATCGTAGGCGAAGGTATTAAATCCCAGCAGAATGGAATGAAATCGATTTTACTACGATTAAATCGCAAATAATTATTCAAATCTTCTCTGAACTCAAAAACTACGACTTGAAGACGTATACTTTACTAGATATCCCAGGAAAATGGCATCGAGACAATCCTACAACGCTTGATCTCCAATCGGTGACTCAAATTTAAGTTTCCCTTCGATTCCAAATATAAACAGCTTCCTGAGATCCTATCAGAAGGGGATGAAATCGATTACATCGCGATCAAATCCCAAATGTCTATTCAAGTTTCCTTTCAACTCGAAAACTATGGCTAGAAGTCGCATACTTTTCTGGATATCGAAAGAAAATAACATCGTGTCGATCCTACAACGCTTGATCTTCAATCACTGACTCAAATTTAAGTTTCCCTTCGATTCCAAACCCAGACAGCTTCCTCAAATCCCTCCACAAGGGGATGAAATCGATTACATGGCGATTAAATCGCAAACGAGTATTCAAATTTCCACTTTACTTGAAAACTATGGCTAGAAGTCGCACACTTTTCTGAATACCCCAGAAAAATAGCATCGAATCTACTCTACAGCGCTTCGTCTACAATCACTAACTCAAATTTAAGTTTCCCTTCGATTCCAAACCCAGACAGCTTCCTCAAATCCCTCCACGAGTGGATGAAATCGATTACATGGCGATTAAATCGCAAATGACTATTCAAATCTCCATTTTCCTCGATAAACCATGATATCTATACATACCTATTCCAAATATCCCAGGAAAATGGTATTGAGTTTATTCTACAATGCTCGATCTCCAATCGGTGACTCAAATTTAAGTTTCCCTTCGATTCCAAATAAAAACAGCTTCCTTCGATCCCATGAGAAGGGGATGAAATTAATTCCACTGCAATAAATCGCAAACAACTATTCAAATTTCCTTTCAACTCGAAAACTATGCCTAGAAATCGCACAATTTTCTGAATATCCCAGAAAAATAGCATCCAGCCTACTCTACAACGCTTGATCTCCAA
>NW_016999319.1:0-1080 GCF_001483705.2 Eufriesea mexicana | reverse complement strand
TACATATTCTGTTGCAATTAAATAGCTATCAAAGCCAATAGAATCATTGCCCCTTATTTACGTTGAAAGGTTTGCTCACCACAATATCAGACGAATATGTCAATAAATTTGATTTTTCATTCTGATTCTATTGCAATGCAATGGCTATAGCAAACCAATAAAATCTTCCCTCATTATCCATACAGAAAAACATGCTCACCACGATATTAGTCGAAAATGAGAATAAAATTCAACTTTTCAGCCAGATTCTATTGCAATGCAATGGCTATAGCAAACGAATCAGATCTTTCCTTCTTGTTTATGCGGAAAACCATACTAACCACGACACTAGTCGAAAAAGTCAAAATAATTGAACTTTTCCGTCAGTTTCTATTGCAATGCAATGGCTATATCAATCCTATAGGACCTTTCCTTCCCATTTATACAGAAAAGCTTTCACACTACGATATTAGTCGAAAATGTCAATAAAATTGAACGCTCCATTCTGTTTCTAGAGCAATGCAATGGCTATAGCAAACCAATAGTATCTTTCCTCCTTATTTACGCTGACAGGTTAGCTCACCACAATCCTAGACGAAAATGTTAATAAAATTCAACTTTTCAGCCAGATCCTATTGCAATGCAATGGCTATATCAAACCTATAGAACCTTTCCTTCCCATTTATACAGAAAAGCTTTCACACCACGATATTAGTCGAAAATGTCAATAAAATTGAACTTTCCATTCTGTTTCTATTGCAATGCAATGGCTATAGCAAACCAATAGAATCTTTCTTCCTTATTTACGCTGACAGGTTAGCTCACCACAATACTAGACGCAAATGTCAATAAAATTGACTTTTCATTCAGATTCTATTGCAATGCAATGGCTATAGCAAACCAATATTATCTTCCCTCATTATTCATACAGAAAAACATGCTCACCGCGATATTAGTCGAAAATGAGAATAAAATTGAACTTTTCAGCCTGATTCTATTACAATACAATTGCTATATCAAACCTATGGAATCTTTCCATCGCATTTATACAGATAAATTTTCTCGCCACGATATTAGTCGAAAATATCAATAAAATTGAAC
>NW_016999318.1:0-624 GCF_001483705.2 Eufriesea mexicana | reverse complement strand
CGACAACCGCACATGATTTTCTCTCAGTTTTATCATAGCTCGCTAGCGTCGTCTTCGAAACACCACTGATTCTCGAAACTCCCGATTCTTGACAGTTCTGACAGATTTGCGATTTTAATTGACAGTCAGTCGACGAACGAATGATTCGAAGCCCTTTTTCATTTTGTTAAACGTATATTTGTGGATGGATAGGGTTATGTACTTTGATGGATTTTTGACATAGAACAGTGGCTGTTCGAGGATCTATTATTTTCCCGTTCTTGACAGTTTTATCAGTTTCTAATTATTGAGTTTCCTCGAGTGGTCGTTTACAGAAAACTTTGAAATTTTATAACTTTAGGAAGGAGATTCTAAGTTTTCGATTATATATCATTTTATATTCTACTTTGTATTTTAATTAATAATTGACGTATATATCACCATAGATAGCAGTCAACTAAAGCGTGACAAAGCAAGATGCTGTCAAACCACCTGAGAACACAAACAGGGTCCCTAAATCCCCGCTCTTTCAAACAGAGCAATTTCTATAACAGCGTAATGCACACTGTACTCCACTTTCTTCGACAACGCGATACAGCACGAATAACTATCCGTTTTTGACAGTCTTATCAGTTTCTAATTATC
>NW_016999317.1:0-462 GCF_001483705.2 Eufriesea mexicana | reverse complement strand
CTATAGCACGCCAATTGAATCCTTCCTCCTTATTTATGAAAGAAATATAGCTCACCATGATATCAGTCGACGATGTCATTAAATTTGAATTTTCCGACTACATTCTATATCATTCCAATGACTATAGCACGCCAACAGAATTATTCCTGCTTATTTATGCACGAAAGGTGGCCCACCAGGATATTAATCTAAAATGTCAGTATAATTGTATTTTCCTGCCAGAGTCCATGGCGTTGCAAAGGCAATAGCACGCCAATAGTATGTTTCAATCCTTACCTATGCAAGGATGATAGCTCACCACGATATTAGTCGATAACGACAACAAAACTGTATTTTCCAGCCACAAACTACATCATTGCAATGGCTATAGCATTCAATAAGCATCTCTCCTCCTTATCCACGCAAGGAAGTTAGATCACCGCGATATTAGTCGAAAATGTCAACAAAATTGAACTTTCCAGC
>NW_016999316.1:0-1592 GCF_001483705.2 Eufriesea mexicana | reverse complement strand
TTGTTTATGTTAAGTTTGTGTATATCAGGGTAGGATTGCTTTGGCTTTTGCGCTAAGCACTGCTTTTCGGCGGATTTCCGCTCTCTAATTCGCTCGAATATGCTCTGCTTGGCTCTGGAGAGGCCAGAAACGTTTGTCTCGTCAGGGTATCTTGAGCTACACTACGTTTGGATAGGTTCGGTGAGGATATGTTTGGTCGGTTTATGTTCGACTTTTGCACAGTATGCAAGAATGAAGTCGACTTCTGCGCTCTGTTGCGCTGTAGCATATTTTGCTTGGCACTGGGTGGTGGGGGGGGGGTGGGGGTGCAGCAGTAGTGGTCTTGGCACGATAGGCCCAGATATGCTACTTTCGGTTGCGTTACGTTTGTTGAGGCTAGGATAGGACAGTTTAGACTTTTGTGCTATACACCGCTATCCACGGATATCCGCGCTCTACTGTGTTCATATATCCCCTGCTTGGCTCTGGGGAGACCAGCAATAGTGGTCGCGGCGCGGCAGATTTAGTAACGTTACGTATGCTCTTGTTACGTTTGGCAATGTTAGGGCACGGTAACTTCGACTTTTGCGCCGTACACTACTATTCTGTGGATTTCTGCTTTCTACTGCTCTCTAATATCATCTACTTGGCTCTGGGGGGCCAGCAGTATTGGACAAGACACGTTATGTTGAGTTACACTACGTTTCGTTGTGTTAGGATAGGCCCTGTTAGGTCGGGATTCGTTTGACTTCTGTGCTATACACTGACATTCGTAGGAATTCTACGCTCGATTGTGCTCTACTATATTCAGCTTAGCCTTGGGTAAGCCAGCAGTAGTGGTCGCGACCCGTTAGGCTTTCCTATGTAACAATTGGTTATGCCACGGTTGGATATATAAGGATAGGTTAGCTTTGGCTTTTGTGCTACAAAATGCTATTCGGTGGACTTCTGCGCCATACTGTTCTCTAGCATGTTCTGCTTGACTCTGCGAAGGCCAGTAATAGTTGTCTAGGCACGTTAGATTGAGCTTTAATGCGTTCGGTTATGTTACGTTTGATGAGGCTGGGATAGGGTAGTATAGACATTTGTGCTGTACACAGCTTTCCGCGGATTTCTGCTATCTTCTGTGTTCTTGTATTTCCTGCTTGTCTCTGGGTGGAGGCAGCATTAGTGGCCTCGGCACGTTAGGTTGTGTTATGCCACGTATGGTTAGGTTGGATTTGGATAAGCTCCGCCGGGTTATCTCCGACTTTCGTGGTATTCACAGCAGTTCGGTTGATTTTAGCGCTCGACTCTGCTCTACTACACTCTGCTTGGCCCTGCGTAGTCTAGCAATAGTGATCGCCGCCCGTTAGGTTTTGCTACGTAACGTTTGGTTATGCCACGGTTGTATATATAAGGATAGGTTAGCTCTGGCTTTTGTGCTATACACTGCTATTCGGTGGACTTCTGCAATCTAGTGTGCTCTAGCATGTTCTGTTCGTCCCTGTGGAGGGCAGCAATAGTGGCCTAGGCACCCTTTGTTGAGATGTGCTACGATTTGTTAGGTGAGGTTAGTTCAGGTATGGTTTGGATATCTTTGACTTTATGGCCATACACTGCAATGCGGTGTA
>NW_016999315.1:0-12215 GCF_001483705.2 Eufriesea mexicana | reverse complement strand
GGCCGCCACGGGGAGCGTACGCACGTGCTCCTCGAACTTCTCGTCGATTAGGAGACTGAGTGCCGCGAGGGCAGCCACAGTACCGAACTCGGGCGCCTGTGCCGCTTCTCCGGCGCCCGCTGACGGACGCACATTTCGAGCAGGCGTGGGGTTGACGATTACCCGCCTCCGCTCCTGATCCTGCTTCGCGCGCAAGGAGTCGATCACCGCCAGGTGGGTGGCATCGTTCTCCCGCAAGTCGGCTATAACCGCCTGCTGGGAGTCATCCTTCTCCCGCAGACCGGCGATCTCCGCCATCAGCAAGCGGTCCGGCACCGCCGTCTTCACCTGGGCACGGCCGGCTGCTTCTTGGAGACTCAACTCCCAGCCGGACAAATTCACCTCCCTGGCGCACATACGGAAGGCGCGAAAGTATGGGCCATGCAGGTTTTTACTCCTGTCTGCCATCGTATCCATCCTCGTGCAATTCCCGGATATAACGGCAGACAGTTCCATAGCAGACAGCGGACGATGCACTCTGGCGAGGTCCTCCCGTGTGGGGAGGGTCGCCTTCGCCCGGCATACGCTCGTGGGTTTCGGGGCGAGATCAATACCATCCTAACCTTCGAATGGGTCATATTCCTCCAACACCGCATTCCGCGGGCGCTTCGCCGTCTTCGCGGGGTACACCCACGAAGACGACGTTTCGCCGTCGCCCGTGAAGCTGAAGGCACCTGCGAATGCGGAACACACCCCCACGAGGTCCGCCGGCAGCGCCTTACGCAATGCGGTGCTACGAGTCACGCGCCTCGTAGCACCTGCAGTATGGCTAATTGCCCTGTTCTTCGACGGGGGAAGCTCCACTGGAGCCGCGTCGTCACAACTAACAATAACCACACATTCACTCCTCGGTGAATTGGCCGGCTTCCCCGGGATGGTTACCATTGTACGGGCTGCGAGCCCCTGCTACGCCGCTTGCATTGTGATGTGACCCTCGGCCCAGGTATCCCTCGCTGGGCAGGCGCGCGTCTCATGGTGCGCGACAATGGGCACCGTCCTTCACCTAGCTGCGACTTAGCGGCGTCCACAACTTCGTTGATGCCACGTATAAAGGAAAAAAAACTTCCAAACAAGTTCAATTTTATCGGCACCGCTTCACACTCTGCGACGCGGGTCCCCGGTCCCGTGCACCCACGCAACACACGCACAGAATGGCACTAACCCACGCGCCAGAAAACGCACTATTCTGCCGAAAATACCTCACAATAATAGGATCGTCGTGAACGCGTCCGTCTCGCTCGACATTGAGCGCGGCAATCCAAGATATCCTAGCCTGACCTAACCAAACGTAACACAACCAAGCGTAACATAACTCCACCTAGCGTGCCTAGACCACTATTGCTGAACTCACGAGAGTAAACCTGAATACACTAGAGCACAGTAAAGTGCCCAACCCCGCCGCAATTCAGTGTAAAGGACAAATGTCTGAGATAACCATACCTAACATGACCTAACCAAACCCAACCCACCGCAGCATAACACAACCAAACGTGCCGCAACCGCTATTTCTGGTCCCCCATCGCAAAGCAGAACATATTAGAGTAGCGTATAGCGCTGAAAGCCATAGAAACGCAGTGTACAGCAGAGAAGCCACTGATGACCATGACTAATCCAAACAGATATATCCTAACCTGACATAGCCAAGCTCAATTTAAAGTGCCGCGGCCGCTATTGCTTTGCTCCACGGGGTAAAGCAGAACACGCAAGTGGAGGGTTGAATGCAGAAATCCTTAGAAGCACAGTGTATATCGGAAAAGTCACAACAACTCTCCCATAACCGAACCAATCGTAACATTGCCAAACGTAACGTAACCGAACCTAGCATAACCCAACCTAACGCGCCGAGACCACACTCGCCTGACTCCACAGAGACAAACAGAGCTTACTAGAGCAGAGTAGAGAGCAGTAATCCACCGCATTGCAGTGTGCAGCACAGAGGACGAAGATATCCCATCCTAACCTGCCCTAATCTCACCTAACCAAACGTAGAATAACTAAACGTAACGAGCCGAGAACTCTATTGCTGGATTACCCAGAGCCAAGCAGAAAATATTACAACACTGTAGAGCACACAAATCCTCCTAATATCAGTGTATAACACAAAAGTCAGAGCCATCCTAACCAAAGGTAACCTTACCTAACGTAACAAAACGTCGCATAGCCCAATCTGCCGTGCCACGACCGCTATTGCTGGTATCCCGAGAGTCCAGCAGAGTATAGCAGAGCAATGAAGAGCGCAGAAATCCACCGAATGCCAGTGTATAGCACGAAGGCTAAAGCCATCCTTTCCTAACACATCGAATCGGAATATAGCTTAACGTAACATAACTCAAAACAGCGTGCCGCGACCACTAATTCTGGCCTTTCCAGACACGAGCAGGGTACAGTAGAGCAAAGTAGAGCGCCAAAGTCCACCGAATAGCAGTGTACAGCACACACGTCAAAAATAACTTATCCTAACTTGATCCAACTTAACCAAACCAAACGTAGATTCGCTGAACCTAATGAGCCAAGACCTCTATTGCTGGCCTCCCCATAGCCAAGCAGAATATATTAGAGCACAGTAGAGCGCAGAAATCCACTCTATAGCTGTGTATACCACAAAAGTCGGAGCTATAATATCCCAACCCGACTAAACGTAACATATCCAAACGTAAAGTAACCCATCCTGGGGTGCAACAACCTCTATTGCTGGCCTCACGAGAGCCAAGCAGAATATCGCAGACGAACATAAGACGCTTAAGTGGATCGAATAGCAGTGTATAGCGCAAAAGTCAAGGCAATTCCAACCAAACATAACCAAACCCACCCCAACCAAACGTAGCATAACTCATACAAACCTGCCGCGACCACACCTCCTGGCGCACACAAACACAAGCAGACTGTGACAGCGCTCGGTGGAGGTCAGATGTCCATAGAATTGCAGCGTGTAGCACAGAAGTCTAAGCTATCCTAACCTAACGCAACGCAGCCTATCCTAACCGAACGTACCCTAGCACAACCTAACGTGCCGCAAACATTATTGCTGGATTCTCGAGAGTCAAGCAGTGTATAGGAGAGGAGCGTAGAGGGCAGAAATACAGCTAAGAGCAATGCGAAGCACAAGGGTCTAAGCTACTCTATCGCAACCTAACCAAGCGTAACATAACCAAACGTAATCTAACACAGCCTAACGCGCCGGGACCACTATTACTTGCTTCCACAGATGCAAGAAGGGTATAGTGGAGCAATGTAGAGCGTAGAGATCCACCGAAAAGCAGTCTACAGCTCAAAAGTCATAGCTATCCTGTCATAGCCTAACCAATCGTAACACTACAAAGTGTCACCGAACTCTACCTAACGTTTCGCCAACACTATTGCTGTTATCCCCAAGGTCAAGCAGAACGTATTAGAGGAGAGTAGAGCGCAGGCATCCGTAGAATCGCAGTGTACAGCAAAAAAGTGAATGGTACGCAAACTAACCCACGCTAGCATATCCTAACATGACAGTAAACTGAACATAACTTGCCTTGCCGGATATTCCTGGCCACCACAGGGCTCAACAGGCTAGAGTAGAGCACAATAGGGGGCAGGAATTCAGCGAATGACAGGCTGCGGTACTAAAGCCAAAGCAATCCTTTCCAAACTTAGACTAACCAATCAAAACCGAACGTAACCTAACACAAACAATCGTGCCACGACCGCCATTGCTAGCATCCCCAGAGACGAGCAGAGTATAGTTTGCCAATGTAGAGCGCAAGTCTAACAGACAGCAGTGTATAACGCAAAAGTTAAAGCTGTCCTCTCCTAACCTAACCAAAAGTAACACAGCCATACGCAGCGTAACTCAGCCTTCCGTGGCTAGACCACTGCAGCAGGCCTCTGCATAGCCAAGCAGATTATCCTACAGATCGGTGGAGCGCACGAATCCAGTGAATAGCAGTGTTTAGCACAACAGCCCAGGCCGTCCTTACCAAACATATCCTCACCTAACCAAAGCAAGCGTAACGTAACTCAAGCAAACGCGGCACGAACGCTATTGCTGGCCTCCTCAGAAGCAAGCAGAATATATTAGATTACAGCAGAGCGCAGAATTCCACCGAAAAGCAGGGTATATCACGAAAGACATAGCTATCCATATCTGATCCAAAGCAAATGAACCTTACCCAAACGTAACCAAACTCAAACAAACGTGCCACGACTCCTGCTTCTGGCCTCTCCAGGGACAAGCAGAGTCTAGTAGAGCAATTCGGCGCGCAAATATCGCCCGAATTGCAGCGGACAGCACAAAAGTCAGAGCTACCCTAACCAAACCTAACCTTACCTAGCGAAGCCTAGCGTAACGTGACTCATCCTAACGTGCCGAGACCACTGTCGCTGCCCACCACAGAGCCAACCAGAACATATTAGAGGAGACTAGAAAGCAGTAATCCTCCGCTCTGCAGTGCATAGCACAAAAGTGAATGATATCCGAACACAACGTGTCCCAACCCAAACAAACCGAACGATGCCTAGCTCAGCATAACGTACCGAGACTACAATTTCTAGCATCCCGTGCGCTAAGTCGAGCATACTAGAGCAATTTAGATCGCACAAATCCACCGAAAAGTTGTGTGTAGCACAGAAGTCAAAGCTACCCTTCACAGACCTAACCAAACGCAACATTGCCATACGTAATATATGTCAACACAACCTGCCGAGACCACAATTACTGGCCCCTCTATAGCCAAGCAGAAGATATTAGAGCAATGTAGGCGGCAGGAATTCCCGTTTAGCAGTCTATAGCACAAAGGTCAAAGCGGTCATAACCTAACCAGGCCAAACATAGCACAACCAATCGTAAGCTAACAAAACCTGGCGGGCCTTAGCCGCTATTGCTAACCTCTACAGAGCCAAGCACATTATACTAGAGCACAGTGGAGCGTAGAATTCCGCCGCATTGCAGTCTAATGCACAGAAGCCTAAGATATCCTAACCTAACCTGACAAATCTTAACCTAACCAAACGCAGCCCAATACAGAATAACATGTCGATACCGATACTGCACGCCTTCCCAGAGCCAAGCTGAGCATATTCCAGCGCATTAGAGTACAGATATCCGCCGAATAGCAGTGTATAGCGCATAAGTCAGAGTTATGCTAACCTAACCTGGCCTAACATAACCTGACCAAGCGTAACCTAACTCAACGTGACGTCAAGAGGCTTCCGTTTCCGGCGTCCCCAGAGGCATACTGAATACGATAGAGTGCAGTAGATCCCAGAAATGCATAGAATAGTAGTGTATAGTACAAGAGTCATATCTATGCTAACCTAACGCGCACAAACGTAGCCTAACTGACCCTAACGTGCCGGTACAACGACCTCTGGCAACTCCGGCCGCGGCCAGAGAATATTATAGCAGAGTAGTGCGCAGAAATCCATAGAATAGCAGAGTACGGCACAGAGTGTTGGATATCCAAATCTAGCACAAGCTAGCCCAACCTAGCTAAACGTAACCTGACTCAACCTAACGTGACATACTACAAATCGACTGAAAAGTAGCGTATAGCACAAGAGTCAAAGCTACCCTTACCAAACCTATCCTAAAGACTCTGCAATCATAGCATAACCCAACGCAACTTAGCCCAACCTAACGTGACATACTTCCACCTAATTTGCCGAGACCACTGTTTCTGGCCACCCCTGAGCCAAGCAGATCACACTAGAGCACAGTTGATTGCAGAAATACACTACAGAGCTGCGTATTGCAGAAAAGCCAAGGCTATCCAAACCAAACTTGTCCAATCCTAACATAACCAAACATAACATAACACAGTCATGCGTGACAAGACAATAATTGCTGGCGTCCTCAGAGCCAAGCAGAGGGTAGTAGAGCAATGTAGGGCGCAGAGGTCTATAGAGAAGCAGCGTAAAGCACAAATGTCAAGGCTATCCTATTCTAACCAAACCAAGCGTAACAAAACCGAACGTGACATAACTGAACCTAACGTGCCGGGACCGCTATTCCTGCCTTGCACAGGGTTGAGCAGAATATAGTACAGCACATTAGGGAGCAGATATCCACGAAATAACAGCGTATAGCAGGAAAGTCAAGGCTGTCCTATCCTAATGTGACGAAACGTAACATAAGCAAAAGTAACATAAATCAACTTAACGTGACGAGACCACCACTGCTGGCCTCCCGAGGGCCAAGCAGTATATGCTAGAGCACAGTTGGGCGCAGAAATAAACCGAATAACAGTGCATAACCGAAAGACAAGGCTATCCTGTCTTAACATAACCAAAAGTATCAAAACCGAACATAACCTAACTAAACCTAATGTGTCGAGACCATTTTTGCTGGCCTCGACATAGCCTCACAGAACATCCTATAGGATAGTGGAGCGCAGATGTCCATAAAATCGCAGTGAATAACAGAAAAGTCAAGGATATCCAAACCTAACACAAACTAACATAACCTAACCGAACGTAACGAAACTCAAACCAACGAGCCTCGGCCACCATTTCTGGCGCACACAGTACAACGCAGAGCATATCAGAGCACAGTAGATCACAGAAATACGCCGAATATGAGTGTATATCACAAAAGTGAAAGTGTCCTCATCCTGACCTTAACTAAGGCAACGTAACCATACGCAGCATAAGTCATCCTATCATGCTGGGACAACTATTGCTGCCATGCAAAGAGCCAAACAGAATAGACTAGAGCAAAGTAGACCGCAGATGTCCACCATATAGTAGTGCATAGCGCATAGTCAAAGCTAACCTACCCAAACCGAATCAACCGCAGCATAGCCAAATGTAACTATCGTGCCGTACGTTGTTACTCGGTATATTTCTGCGCTCTACTGTGCTCTACTATATCCCGCTTGGCCCTGGGAAGTCCACCCATAGTGGTCCCGGCACGTTATATTGGGACGTTATATTGGGGCACGTTATGCTACGTTTGGTTAGGCTACGTTTGTACGTGCTAGGCACGGGTAGCCATGGCCCTTTTGCTACTCACAGTTTCGGTGCATTTAGTGCGCCCTACTGTGCTCTAGCATGATCTGCTTGGCCATGGGTATGCCAGCAATAGTGGTCGCCGCAAAATATCGTGTGGTACACTACATTCGGTTAGGTTTTCTTGGTTTGGGGTAGGTTTGGACGACTCTACTTACAGCTATGCACTGCGATCATATGGATTTTTGCACGCTTCTCTTCTCCAACATGTGCTGCTTGGCTCTGTGGAGGCAAACAATAGTTGTCTCGGCACGTTTGGTTGAGTTAAGCTACGTTCGGTTATGTGACAACTCGATAAGCTAGGATAGATTAGCTTCCACCATTGCACTATGCACAGCGATTCTATGGACACCTGGGCTCTACTTTAATCTAACATGACCGACTTCACTCTGGGGAGGGCAGCATTTGTGGTCTCGGCACGTTACGTTGAGATAGGATACGTTTGATTATGTTACGTTTGGATATATTAGCAGAGGTTAGTATTTACTAGTGTGATATACACTGCCATCCGCGGATTTCTGCGATCTACATTGCTCCACTATACTCTGCTCGTCTATGGGGAGGACAGTAGTAGTTGTCTCGGCACGTTAGGTTGTGTTAAGTTTCGTTTGGTGATGTAGCGGTTGGTTAGGTTAGGATAGGAGAACATCGACTTTTACGGTATACACTGCTATTCGGTGGATTTCTGCTCTCACCATTGCTCTACTATACAATACTCAGCACTGGGGAGGCGAGCAATGGTGGTCGCGGTACGATAGTTTGTGATGCGTTACGTTCGGTTTGGTTATGTTCGGCTAGGTTCGGCTATGATGGCTTAGATTTTCGTGCTGGACACTGCTATTACAGGAATTTCTGCGCTCTGCGGTGCTCTACTATGTTCTGCTTGGCTTTGCGGAGGCCAGAAATATGTGTTTCGGCTCGATAGGTTTAGTTATTCTACGCTTGGTTTTGTTACGTTGGGTATGCTTAGATTAGGATATCTTTGTCTTTTGTGATATACATTGCTATTCGGTGGCATCCTGCGCTCTTCTGTGCTCTACTATGCTCTGCTCTATCCTAGGGTGATGAGCAATATTGGTCTGGGCTTGTTAGGCTGAGATAGGTTACGATTGATTCAGTTACGTTTGGATATGTTAGGAGAGGTTAACATTGAGTTTTGTGATATACACTGCTATCCGTGGATTTCTGCGATCCACATCGCTCCACTATACTCTGCTCGTGTATGGGGAGGACAGTAATAGTAGTCTCGGCACGTTAGTTTCAGTTAGGCTACGATTGGTTGGTTATGTTATTTTGGGCTAAGTTTTGATAGGTTTGACGTGCGTGGTTTACACTGTTTTTCGGTGTACTTCAGTGCTCTACTGTGTTCTAGTATGTTCTAGCTGGCACTGGGGAGGCCTGTCATAGTGGTCTCGGCACGTTAGGTTGAGTTAGGTTACGCTTGGCTTGGCTAAGTTGGGTAAGGTTTGGTTACGGTTGCTCCGACCTTTGGTAATGTTGCGTTTGGTAATGTTACCATTGGCTAATTTAGGATTGGATAGCTGTGATTTTTGCGCCATGCTCCGCCTTTCGGGGAATTTGTACGCTCTACTGTGCTCTAATACGTTCTGCTTGTTTCTGGAGTGGCCAGCAATAATGGTCGCGGCACGTTAGGTTGAGATATGTAACGTTTGTTTATGCTACGCTTGGTCAGGATGAGAAAGGATACGTTTGATTTTTATGCTATACACCTCCGTGCGGTGACTTCTGCTCCCTATGTTGCTCCAATGTTCTCTGCTTGGCTCTTGGGAGTCCAGCTATAGTATTCTCAGCACGTTATGTATAGTTAGGCTACATTGAGTCTGGTTAGGTTAGAACAGTTTAGCCTAATATATCTTTGACCTTTGTGCTACTCACTGCATTGCGTTTGATTACTGCGCTCTACTGTGCTCTAGTATATTCTGCGTGCCTCTGGGATGCAGGCATTAGAGGCCTCGGCGCGTTAGGTTTAGTTAAGCTACCTTTTGTTATGTTACGTTTGGCTATGTTAGGATAGGGCAGCTTCGAATATTGTGCTTTGCACTGCGATTGAATGGACTTCTGTGCCCTACTCTCCTATTATATTCTGCTTGGCTCTGAGGAGGACCGCAACAGTGGCCTCGGCACGTCAGGAAGTGTTGGGTTACGTTTGGTTACGTTACGTCTTGTTACGTTAGGAGAGGATAGCTTTGACCTTTGTGCTATACTCTGCTATTCAATTGTTACCGATAAACACTATTGCCATGCTAGCATCTGCTTGTCTTTGGCGGGGCCAGCAACAGGGGACGTATCACGTTTTGTTCAGTTGTGTTATCTTTGGTTTGGTTAGGTTAGGCAATGTTTGGTATGAATGGCTTTCACTTTTTTGCTGTACAATGCTATTCTGTGGACCTCTGCTATCTACTGTTTTCTAGTATGCTCTGCATGGCGCTGGGGAGCCCAGCTATGGTGGTCGCGGCGCGTTACTTTGGGTTATATTACGCTTGGTTATGTTACAATTCGGTAGATTATGAAACGGTGGCTTCAACTTTTGCGCTATACACTACTATTCGTTGTATTCCTGCGCTCCATTGTGTTCTAATATGTTCTACTATGCTATGGGAGCTCACTAATAGTGGTCTAGACACTTTAGTTTGAGTTATGTTTCGGTTGGTGATTTCTTGATTATCTTGGTTAGGCTATGGTTGCTTCGTCTTTTGTGGCATACATGGCAATTCGGCGGATTTCTGCCGTCTACTGTTACCTAATATACCCTGCTTTGCTCGGGAGGGCCAGAAATAGTGGCCGCGGTGTATTAGGCTGTGTTAGGTTGCGTTCGGTTAGGATAGGTTTGTTTTTGTTAGGTTAGGATATCTTCGACTCTTGAGCTCTACACAGCTATTCGGTCGATTTCTGTTCACTGCATTGCTCTACTAACATCTGCTCGAATCTGTGGAGCCCAGCAATAGCGGTTGTGGCACGTTTGTTTGCGATAGGATACGCTTGGTTATGTTAGGTTATATTAAATTTGGTTATGATGGCTCTGACTTTTGTGCCATACTCTGCTATTCGGCCGATATCAACGCTCTGCAATTCGGTACTTCCTTCTGCTTGTCTCTGTGCGTCCAGCAGTGGTGGTCCTGGCACGTTAGTTTGTGTTAGATTTCGCTTGTCTAGGTTAGGGTACGGTGTGTTATGTTAGTATATCTTCGTCTTTTGTGCTGCACTCTGCTATTCTATGGTCTTCTGCGCTCTTCTGTGCGTTGTCGCACTCTGCTTCTCTCTGTGGAAACAAGGAATGGCACGTTTGGTTGAGCTCTGTTACGCTTGGTTAGGTTAGGTTTGGTAAGGTTTGGTTAGGAGAGCTTTGACTTTTGTGCTAGACACTGCTATTCGGACTATTTCAGCGTTCTACATAGCTTTGCTATACTCTGCTTAGCTCTGGTGACGCCAGCAATAGCGGTCATTGCACGTCAGTTTGAGTCACTTTACGTCTGCTCATGTTACGTTTTGGTAGGTTAGGATAGGATAGCTTTGACTTTTGCGCTATACACGGCTATACGGCGGACTTCTGTGCACTACTGTGCTCCAATATGCTCCACTTATCGCTCTGGATGCCAGCAGAATTGGTCTCGGCGTTTTCGGTTGTTTTAGGCTTCGTTTGGCTGCGTTAGGTTTTGTCAGGTTGGGTCAGGATATCTCTGACTTTTGTGCCTTGCACTTTGGTGCGGCGGATTTCTGCGCTCCACTGTGCTATAGTATGTTCTGCTTTGTTCTGTGGAAGTCAGTAGTAGTGGTTTAGGCACGATAGGTTGCGATAGGTTACGTTCCCTTGTGTTATGTTTGGTTAGGTTGGGAGATGATAGCTTCCACTCTTGAGCTGTACACTGCTATTCGGGCGATTTCTGTGCACTGCATTGCTCTGCTGGAAACTGCTCGTCTGTGTGGAGGCCAGAAACAGCAGTCGTGCCAGGTTTGTTTGAGTTAGGTTACGTTTGCTTAGGCTCAGCTAGGCTAAGTTTGGATATTGTGGCTTTAACCTTTGTGCTAAACACTGCTATTCGATCTATATCTGCGCTCCGCACAGCTGTACTAGCATCTCCTTGTCTCTGGCGAGGACAGCAACAGTTGTCGTGGCCCGTTTGGTTTAGTTACGTTGCGTTTGGTTGTGATAGCTTTGGATACGTTTGGATAGGATGGGTTTGACATTTGTGCTGTACACTGCTATTCGGTGGATTTCTGCGCTCCGCTACGTTCTGGTATATGCTGCTTGGCTATGGGTATGCCAGCAGTATTGGAATCGGCACGAAAGACTGAGTTGTGTTGCGTTTTATTATGTTACGTTTGGCCAGGCTAGGAGAGGATAGCTTTGAGCTTTTTGCTATACACTGCTATTCGTTTGGGTCCCACTCCCTACGTTCTCTACAATAATCTGCTCGAATCTGGGGAAGCCAGTAATGGCGGTCTCGGCGCGTTAGGTAGAGGTAGTTACGCTTGCTTAGTTTATGTGTGCTTTGATTAGATTCGGGTAGCTTCGACTTTTCTGCTATACACTGCGATTATATGGATACCTGCGCTCTGCTCTCCTCTATTATGCTCTGTTTGGCTCTGTGGAGGCCAGCAATACTGTACGCGGCACATTAGGCTGGGCTAGAGTAAGGCTGGTTATGTTAGGTTGGGTTGGGTTAGCTTAGGATAGCATTGACCTATGTGTTGAAGACGGATATTCTATGGACCTGTGTGCTCTGCTGCGCTCTAGCAAATTCTGCTGTTCTCTGGGGCGCCAGAAGTAGTGGCCGCGGCACGTTAGGTTGAGTTAGGTTACGCTTGGTTATGCAAGGGTCGGTTTGGTTGGGATAGGATAGCTTTGACTTTAGCGCAAAACACTGCTATTCGGTGAATTTCTGCTCTCCAATGTGCTCTAATATGCTGTGCTTGGCTCTGAGGAGGCCAGCGATAGTTTTCTCGGCACGTTAGTTTGAGATAAGTTACGTTTGGCTAGGCTAGGTGGGATATGTTTGGCTATGGTGACTTCTACCTTTGTGCTATAAACCGCTGTTCGTTGGATTTCTGCGCTCTACTGTGTTCTGGTATGCTCTGCTTGGCACTGAGGCGGCTAGAAACTGTGGTCTCGTCTAGTTAAGTTTAGTTAGTCCATGTTTGTTTGTGTTAGGTTAGGCCTGATTATGTTAGAACAT
>NW_016999314.1:0-1009 GCF_001483705.2 Eufriesea mexicana | reverse complement strand
GACCACTATTACAGGAAGCCCAAGAGCCAAGCAGAATACACTAGAACACAGTAGAGACTAGAATTTCGCAGAATAGCTGTGTTGGCACAGAGGTCAAGGATATCCTATAGTGACCCGTCATAACCTACTCTAACCAAACGTAATGTAACGCATCCTGACATGTCGGAAACACCGTTTCCGTGCTCCCCAGAGCAAAGCAGAGCATATTAGATCGCAGTAGAGCGCTGGAATCCAGCGAACAGCAGTGTGTAGCACAAAAGTGAAAGCTGCCTTGTCTCAACATAACCTAACATTATATATCCACACGTAACATAACTCCACCTAGCGTGCCTAGACCACTATTGCTGAACTCGGCAGAGCCAACCAGAATGTACTAGGGCACTGTAGAGCGCCGAAACCCGCCGTACATCAGTGTACAGAACGAAAGTTAAAGCTACCCAGATCAAACTTATCCCAACCCAACATAGCCGAACGTAACCTGTTTCAGCAAGTACTGCCGAGAACACAATTGCTGGTCTTTTCATAGCCAAGCAGAAAATATTAAAGCACTGTACGTAGCAGAAATCCACCTAATAGCAGAATGTTGCACTTATCACTTAACTCAACGCTACCCTCTCCTAACATAACCAACCGTCACATAATCAAACGTAACCTGACAAAATTTAACATGCTGCGACCACTATTTCTGGCCACCCCAGTATCGTGCGGAGTATAGTAGAGCACAGTAAAGCGCAGAAATCCGCTGAATAACGGTCTGTGCCAAAAAAAGTCAATGGTATCCAAACCTAACCCAAACGAACGTAACCTGACAAAACGTAGGCTAACTCAGCCTATAGCGCCGAGACCACCAGTTCTGGCATCCTCGGAGCCAAGAAGAGCATATTTGAGCACAGTAGAGCGCAGTAATTCGCCGAATAGCAGTGTATAGCACTAAAGTCGAAGCCATCGTAGGCATACCTAACCTAACATAACCTAACCAGACGTTACCTAACTCAACCTATTGGCACCA
>NW_016999313.1:0-633 GCF_001483705.2 Eufriesea mexicana | reverse complement strand
TACTGCAATGAAACTCACTGCTGATATCAATTTTCATAAATAACAAAAATCGATTTTACGTCGGAAAGATTGATCGTGTAACATAAATTAAACTTCTTTTATTCCTCTTGTTCGAGTACTGTTTGTGGTAATGGTTGACATAGATCATTAAACTCTTTACGGCACAGGATTTCAGATAATAAAATAAATTTTAAAAGAAATTTTATTGCATTTTAAATGAAACAAGATTGGTATATTTTTACTAGTAAAGGAATCGCATAATGCAAAAGCATAAAATCAGGATAAAAGGATTGTCACGATAAACCTTCCACTTGCAACAATCGATGAATCTGTATAGGTATATTGAATGTTGCCAACACGAGCGAATACATTTATAACATTTGTCGAATGTGTTACCAACTGCTTTACGTAAATAAGACGAAATATTGCAATATATTATGATAATATATTTCGAGGTGAGACTAAAAATGTCCCACCATGCATTACGGTGCACCAAAAGAGTTGGTGTTAAGGATATTAACGGGCAGTATGCGTTGTCCCCTCTTGGAAAAAACCCCGGACCCAGAAGATCGTTAGGGTCTTCTGGCAGCCAGACTCTGATTGCTGTTTCAGTTCAAGTTCCGTGTCCTTTCT
>NW_016999312.1:0-799 GCF_001483705.2 Eufriesea mexicana | reverse complement strand
TAGTCGAAAATGTCAATAAAATTGTATTTTCCAGCAAGTTTCAATAACATTGCAATGGCTACGTCACGCCAAAACAACACATCCTCATTATTTATGCGAGAAAGTGAGCTCACCGCGATATTAGTTGAAACTGGCAATAAAAGTGAATTTTCCAGCCAGATGATATAGCATTACAATGGCTATAGCTCGCCAAAATAATATTTCATTATTATTTATGCAAGGATGTCATTTCACCACGATATTAGTCGAAGATGTCAATAAGAATGTATTCACCAGCCAGATCCTATAGGATTGCAATGGCTGTAGCACGCCACTAGATTCTCTCTTCCTTATTTATGCAAGAAAGATAGCCCACCACGATTTCAGTCGAGAATGTCAATAAAATTCAATTTTCCAGACAAATTCTATAGCATTACAATTTATATAGCAAGCCAGTAGAATCTTTCCCCCTTATGTATGCAAGAAAGTTATGTCAGCACGATATTATTCGAAATGTCAATAAAATTGAATTTTCTAGCCAGATTCTATAGCATTGCAATGGCTATAGCACGTCAGTAGAATCTTTCCTCTTTATATACCCAACAAAGCTAAGTCACCACGATATCGGTCGAAAATGGCAATAAAATTGAATTTTCCAGCCAGGCTCTATAGCATTGCAATGGCTGTAGTCCGAAAATAGAGTCTTTCCTCCATATTTATGCATGAAAGTTAGCTCACCACGATATTAGTCGAAAATTTCTATATAATTGTATTTTCCAGACAGATTCTATAGCATTGCAATGGCTACAGCACGCCAGTA
>NW_016999311.1:0-603 GCF_001483705.2 Eufriesea mexicana | reverse complement strand
AATAATATATAAATAATAAGAAATAATAATAAATATTCTGAAAATTATAATAATGTCCCTGAAATTTAAAAAGAATAATTTTTCTTCCTGTTTTGCATTACATTCATTTACATTGGAATCAAATAAAATTATTTTTATCAAAATAAGGAAAGATTGGATCTGTAGTTTTATTACAGTTCTTTTTTGTTTATTTATAATATACTTGAAATACAAAACTTTCACGTTTCAGAACGAAGCCATATGACATGGACAACTTTCATAATTATCAGCACATGTAGCTTGTTCATTCCCTCTACACTCATTCCCAGTTCACAGATCGTTACAATCCTCAATAAAGACGCGAATCCTTCATAGACAAATAGACATTTAACTAGCATCCTTCGAACCTCTACCTCCATCAGGAAAAACCGAGACCTCATATACCGCTCCATACATTCACCCCGAAGAAAGAAGCCCGAGTCGAGGAGACAACGGTTACCTCAGGACAACCAACGTCCCACGGCTCGCGGACCTCCAAATCTTTTAAAAACACCATTAGAATCAATCCTAACAACTTTCATAAACTAACACACCATTAGCCGAATTTAATTAAACCTTTGCCTT
>NW_016999310.1:0-553 GCF_001483705.2 Eufriesea mexicana | reverse complement strand
TAGGCTACGTTTGGATATGTTACGTATGCTTTGGTTAGGATAGGTTAACTTCGCTTTTTCTGCAATACACTGAGATTCTATGGTTCATTGCGGTCCACTCTCATCTATTATGCCCTAATTGGCCCTGTGGAGGCCAGCAATACTGGTTGCGTCACCCCATATTCTGTTAGATTACATTCGGTTGGGTTAGGTGTGTTCGGGTCAGGTTAGTATAGCTTTGACTTTTCAGCTATACACTGCCGTTCTGTGTGCACCAGCGCTCTACTCTCCTCTAATATGATCTGTTCAGCGACAGGGAGTCCAGCAATAGTGGCCTAGGCACGTTAGATTAGATTAGAGTACGTTCGATTACGTCACGCATGGTTAGGTTAAGACGGGATCACCTTTGACTTTTGCGCTGTAAACTGGTGTTTGGAGGAGTTCCATGCTCTACAGATATCTGGTATGTTTTTCTAGGCTCTGCAAAGCCCAGCAATAATGCTCTCGGCATGTTATCCTGAAATAGTCTAAGTTTAGTTAGGTTAGGCTATGTCAAGTTATCTTGGGATATCAT
>NW_016999309.1:0-545 GCF_001483705.2 Eufriesea mexicana | reverse complement strand
CTATAGTACGCCAATAGAATCTTTCGTCCTTATTTATGCAAGGTAGTTAGCTGTCCACGATATTAGTCAGATATGCCAATAGAATTGAGATCTCCAGCCAGATTCTACTGCATTGCAAAGGCTATTGCACTCCAGAAGAATCTTTCCCCCTTACTTAGGGAAGGAAGATAGCTTACCACGATAATAGTCGAAACTGTCAGTAATATTAAAATTTCCAGCAAGATTCTATAGCATTGCAAAGCCTATAGCACGCCATTAGATTCTTTCCACCTTGTTTATGCAAGAAATTTAGCTTTCCACGATATCAGTCAAAAATGTTAATAGAATTGAATTTTCCTGCCAGATTCTACGACATTGCAATCTCAATAGTACTCCAAAATGATCTTTCCTCCTTACTTATGCAAGGAAGCTATCTCACCGCGATACTAGTCGAAAATGTCAACAAAATTGAATTTTCCCGGACGATCCTATAGCATTGCGACGGCTATAGCAAGCCGATAGAATCATTCATCCTTATTTATGCAAGAAAGGTAGCGCACCACAAT
>NW_016999308.1:0-576 GCF_001483705.2 Eufriesea mexicana | reverse complement strand
CCACTATTGCTGGCCTCCCCAGAGACCAGCGGAATATGATAGAGCACAGTAGAGCACAGAAGTACATAAGACATCAGTATTGTGCATAAAAATCAAAGATACCCTAACATAACCCAACATGTCCTAACCTAACCATGCATAATATAACTCAACCTAACGTGCCGCGACCGGTATTGCTAGCCTCCTCAGGGTCAAGCACAACATATTAGAGGATGGTAGAGCATGAGCGCAGAAATCCATAGAGTCGAAGTGTGTAGCTGAAAAGTCGAAGCTATACAATCCTATAAAATGCCTACGTAGCGTAACCGAACGTATCCTACCACAATCTAATTTGCCGAGACCACCGTTACTGCCATCCCCAGAGCCAAGCAGATCATAATAGGGCACAGTAGTGTGCAGGAGTCCACAGAATAACAGTGTACACCATAAAAGTCTATGTGATACGAACATAACACAAACGATCGTAGCCTAACCAAACGTAACCTCACCCAAACTAACGTGCCCAGATCACTGTAACTGGCCACCCCAGAGAAAAGTAGAATATGATTGAGCACAGTACAGCACAGAAGTCCTTGG
>NW_016999307.1:0-557 GCF_001483705.2 Eufriesea mexicana | reverse complement strand
TATATATATATGTAGGAATGGAATAAGTACGACCATGAGAGAATGTCAAGAGTATTTGGACTTACAAGGAGAGAGTAAATATTTTAAAAACTATTGATTATATTGAGTAGGTATAGTGGTATGTATTCTTGAACTGCATGACGAAATCTATAAACCTACAAAGTTTCAATTAACCCTTTGCACTCGAGGGGTGACCGTCAGTCGCCATTAGATGAAATTTCGAAGATCGATATGTAAGCGATCTTAGAATAGACGGCGTAAACAGTCTAAACAGTTTACGCCTAAAACACATAAACTCATCGATGGCGAGACGATCGGTCGAGGGGTGTCAAACCTCCTCGAGCCGAAGGACCGTCAGTAAAAACCTTTGACGAAGAAAATCTCCTGGACCACTAGCCCTATCTCCTTATCCCCCAAATTTAAGATAATGCAAAGGTGTGCGAGCTATCGAAATCAAATAATTCTACGTGTCAATTATTACACGATTTCTTACATATCACCGAAAGAAATATCGCCAGCTTTATAGCAGAAAATCTCTGAACTCCTACTAATCATTA
>NW_016999306.1:0-1501 GCF_001483705.2 Eufriesea mexicana | reverse complement strand
AAGAAGCAAAAAGGGAAAGAAAGGAAAGGAAAACGTAACAAAAGAGTATAAAAGGAAGTGAAACAAAAGACGATAGTCGAGTAAGGTAAAGTCACCTTGCTTAGCACGTGACTGTGATGGGTGTGTATATATATACACATATATATAAGAAGAATTATATATCCGTGTATATGTATAACGAGTCAAGTGTGAATAATTCTTCTAGCTTGGAAAGCAACGTGGCCGACGAGTGCTGTTGATTTGGTTCCGTGCAGGGTGCGAGCTCTCTTCGACTTGTACGCTTGCATTTTACCCCTGATTCGCGATTTCATCTGCGAAAAGAACCACAGGTACCGCCGAAAATCGGTAGGACAATCGAAAATTCGTCTGAAACCGTGAACGACCAACCCTTTCGTTCCTCTCTTTCAACGTTCGACGAGCGAACGCGTCTGGAACCGTGAATCAGGGGTAACACACGAACTTAACCGTTATCTACGTACAATGTATTACCTGTCACATGTACGGTAACTTAGAAACTAGCGGATAATCAGAGCGACCAAGGCCGGATGGTTTTGTTGATTGCAGGTCCACCAGTGGAGGTCGGCGTCACCATGTATGTCCTCAGCATCAGCTCCGTGTCCGAAGTGTTGATGGTACAGTTTGCATTCTCAAACTCATACAGAACTCACATCGACAGCCGTTCGTTCATTTCTTTCTCACCCTCCCTGTTCGTTCGCCTACCGACGCGTGTACCGACGCGTGTTCCGACGCGTGTACCCCTTTTTCTTTCACACTGTTCACGGAATCAACCGTATTCACCGTGAGAGCGATCGCGGCGAATCGAATCGTCGATTCGACACCGACACCGAACACCGCAGCGACACACGATCGATCGATCGATCGATCGGACGTGCTACCGACGGACCGGGCAACGATCGATCCGGCCGATCGATCGTATCGAGCCGCGCGATACCGACACATCGACCGAACGAATCAGCTTTTCGTGCGCGCCGTTTCATCCCACTATGCCGCTTGTTTCCGATTGTTTGTTTCGCGATTATCCGAACCGCGCGTGTGTGCACGTGTGTACGGCAAATATTCATATACGCTCGCGTCCCACGTGAAATTCGACCGAAAGAACAATACGGGACGACGCGAGTGAGATTAATAAATATTCGTCCGTGAATATTCATCGTTCGTTAGCATTGTTCGAACCCGGTCGCGAAATGTAAGTTTTCGCGGTGATGGAACCGCGGCGTCGCGTAAAGTTTTCGTTGTCGAACGAGATCGGTCGCGGCGTATCCGTATCTCTATCTATCTATCTATCTATCTATCTCTCTCTCTCTCTCTCTTTCTCTCTCTCTCCCCCTCTCTCTCTCTATCTTTCTCTCTATCTCTCTGTCTATCTCTCTCTCTTTCTCTCCCTATCTCTACCTCTCTTTCTCTCTCTTTCTCTTTCTCTCTCTTTCTCTTTCTCTCTCTCTCTCTCTCTCTCTCTCTCTCTCTCTCTCCCCCTCTCTCT
>NW_016999305.1:0-593 GCF_001483705.2 Eufriesea mexicana | reverse complement strand
TAGCGGCACGTTACGTTGATCCATGCTGCATTTGACGGGTATGGTTAGGTAAGGTTAGGTTAGAATATCTACGGCTTTTGTGTTATTCACTGCAATGCGGTTGATTCCTGTTCTCTACTGTGCCAACCTGCATTCCGCTTGTCTCTGTGGAGGCAAGAACTTGTGGTCTCGTCGAGTATGTTGTACATACGTTACGTCCGTATATGTTACGTTTTGCTAGCTTAGGATATGTTACTCTTTTTGCGATATGCACTGCTATTCATCGGATTTCTGCGCTCTAATGCGCTCTAATGTGCGCCGCTTGGCTCTGGAGATGCCAGCTATATTGGCCTCGTCAGGTTATGTTGGGTTACTCTACGTTTGGGCAGGTTCGGTTCGGCCGTGTTAGATTAGGCTATGATTGACTTTTGCGCTGTACACTGCAATGAGGCGAATTTCAGCACTCAGATGCGCTCGAGCATATCCTTCTTGGTGATTCGCAGGCCAACACTAGTGGTCTCAGCATGTTAGGCTGAGATATAATACTTTGGGTCGTGTTACATGCGGTGTGTTTAGGTTCAGGTAGTTTAGACTTTTGTGCTGTACACTGTCAA
>NW_016999304.1:0-619 GCF_001483705.2 Eufriesea mexicana | reverse complement strand
TTGCAATGGACTGGAATCTGGCTGGAAAGTTCAATTTTATTGATAGTTTCGACTAATATCGTGATTAGCTGTCTATCTTGCATAAACAAGGAGTTTAGATTCTACTGGCCTGCTATAGCCATTGCAATGATATAGAATGTTGCTGGGAAATTCAATTATATTAACATTTTCGATTAATATCGTAGTGAGATAACTTTCTTGCATAAATAAGGATCAATGATCCAATTGGCTTGCTATAGCCTTCGCAATGCTGCGGAATCTGGCTGGAAAATTCTATTTTATTGTCATTTTCGACTCCTTTCGTGGTGAGCTAACTTCCTCGCATAGGTAAGGAGGAAAGATACGTTCGTGGTGCTATAGCCATTGCAATGCTGCAGAATCTTGCTGGAAAATTCAATTTTACTGACATTTTCGACTAATATCGTAGTGAGCTAACTTTCTGGCATAAATTAGGACGAAATATTCTATTGGCGTACTATAGCAATTGCAATGCACTGCAATCTGGTTGGAAAGAACAATTTTATTGACAGCTTCGACTAATATCGTGGTTAGCTGCCTATGTTGCATAAATAACGCGTTTAGATTCTATTGGCGTGCTGTAGCGATTGCAATGCCCTGG
>NW_016999303.1:0-414 GCF_001483705.2 Eufriesea mexicana | reverse complement strand
GCGCTCTACGTTGCCCTACTATACTCTGCTCGACACTGGGGCGCGAGCAATAGCCCCTTAGGATACGTTAGGCAATGTTTGGTTAGGATAATCTCCACTTTCGTGCTATACGCTGTTATTCGGTGAATTACTGTGATCTACTGTGCTCTGCTACATACTGCTTGACTCTGTGGGGGCCACGAGCAGTGGTATCGGCAGGTTGCTTTGAGCTAAGCTACGCATGGATAGGTTAGGTTAAGTTAGGTCTGGTCTGGTTAGGATATCATCGCCTTTTGTGCTATTCTCTGCAATGCGGTGGATTTCCACGCTCTGCTGCGCTCTGGAATGCTCTGCTCTGGGGCTGCCAGTAATTGCACTCCCGGCACGTCAGCTTGAGTAATGTTACGATTAGCTGGGTAGGCTTTGGAAGGCTTG
>NW_016999302.1:0-1723 GCF_001483705.2 Eufriesea mexicana | reverse complement strand
CTGAAAGAAGAAATTATTGTTAAATTATTTGAGAGCGGACAATGGCCACTGAATAGCCATTGAACTAGCCAACGATGATATACAAATAAACCAACGGTGTCCGTTCAGGAACCTTCCGAGCTCATCCAAGTACCTCTCGTACAACGAGAGGCCGCAGTCCAAGTCCTCAGCGGTGAAGATTACGTCGTTGCCCTGTGCGTAGAAATTGGGGACAGCGGCGTCGCGCTCTGTGATGGCCTGGGCTATCTTCTTCATGGCACGGAAACTGCACACGTTGAGCACAGTGCCGAGGACTGCTGTCCAGCGCCATCCGTTTGGCAGAGCCCGTTCGTGCACTCAAACCTCTGCCCGCCAACCCGGACCTGCGCTCCCCTTACAAAGAAAGAATCCCGGAGAGCACCAAATACTAGGCTGAACTCGCTGTTATCTCCTAGCCTGCCAGTGATATGGTCCCCGATTGCTTTGAGAGTGACTCGGATCGAGGCCTTGCTCTGTCGCTGGTCGAACGATGCCTGATTCAATGGGACTTTATATAGACTCTCGTCTCGCACGGCCCTGATGAGATCGAAATCTATCTCTTCATTACCCGTTTCGCCAGCGAACAATGTACTCAAGGTGAACCGTGGAGTCTAGCCTCGTGGTAAGCTAGCTCATCTTGCGGTTGACTGAGTTTCCTGTCTTAACCACACCCCAGATCTTAGCGCCTTCGGGTTTCTGCATTACATGCATCTGCTCTCTAAGGGGTATGGCCAACTCATCAACTATTTGGGTGTCAGTCATATAATACCCGTCAACACCCTTCCCACGCACTGACTGAGTTTTTCGTCCCTCCACCTCCACCATGAGGCTTGACCCTGTCGCGGCCTTCCCCTCCATCCACTTCCCCGTCTGTACCCACTCTTGGCGGGTTGGCCGTTCGCTTGGGACCCTCCATTCACTTTGCATAAACCGTATTACTCCTTCATGCAGTAAGGAGAGATATCTGTGCACGCCGAAAGGGCCCCCAAGCTCCAGTTCTTCCCCAAGCCAAGTATGTGCTGCCACGTACATCTCGTCTTCTTTCACATACGGGATAAATCCAAAGCCGAGCTCCCAGTAGCAGAAGCTCCGCCAGTAAGGACTGATGTTAGTCCCCCCCATTTTTAAAAGCCCTGTTTCGATCTTCAATATTTTTTGCAGGCCATGCCGACACGCCAAAGGCCATAATTGCTTAAGCCTTGTGAACCTCTGTGCCATGGCAGTACTCAACCTATCGTTGCTGGCTGATCATTAGATGGACGTGATCTCCGACGACCCCCCGGCCTATCGAACACCCCTTGCAGGGGGGTGCGGCCCCATTCGCCACTTGAGTAATCCAGTGAGGAATTCGTCGTAAGGCAGTTTGAATGCGGATTCCCCGCATCCACAATTCATTGCACTCCCAAACTCACTCTGAGCGCTCTGAATGTGAGCACTCACAACTTCCCTGAAAAGAGTGGGGTCCCAATCTACTTCGGGAATCAGTCTCTCTCGTGTCATCCACTCGTGAGAGTTTATTTCCTCGAGACCTTCGCGGCCGCAAAGGCACCCTGATTCTCTGGCTTCCCGTGCTCCGCAGCCAACTCCGGGCCGGCTCTTGTTCGATGGAGCGTTCGAAGCGCTCCCCACGTTTCGCTTCCCTCTCCGAACTCACAGCAGGATCTTTCCCTGTCTGCTCCCCCGATTTGCGTAGACCTTCCTTCTC
>NW_016999301.1:0-660 GCF_001483705.2 Eufriesea mexicana | reverse complement strand
GGATGCAACGAATGGCAGTGCGTAGCAAACAAGCCAAAGCTAGCCTATCATAACATAACAAATTGTAACATGTCCAAACGCAAACCAACTACGCATAACGTGCAGCGACCAAAATTGCTGGTCTCTCCAGAACCGAGCAGAAAGTATTAGGGATCAGTGGAGCACGGAAGTCCATTTATTCGCATTGAATGGCGGAAGAGTCAAAGCTATCTAAGACTAACCCGAAACAACATAACCTAAACGACCGTAGCCAAACTCACCATAACATGCCGCGACCGCAATTGCTGCCCCCCAGGAGCCAAGTGGATCGTGTTAGTGGAGAGTAATGCGCAGAAATCCGTAGAATGTCAGTGTACAGCACAAAAGTCAGAGCTACCTTAACCTATAATAACAAATCGTGATACAGCGATACGTAACCTGACACCACCTAACGCGACGCGACCAGTATTGCTGGCCCCCAGAGTCGAACGGAACATTGTAGAGGGGAGTAGCGCCCGGAATCCTTAGGTTCGCTGTCTATAGGAGTAAAATCGAAGCTACCCAAACCTAACACAAGCAAACGTGACCTTAGCATACGTTTCCCAGCTCAAAATAACATGCCGCGGCAACTGGAATCCTGCAAGGCAAAGCGGAATATAGTAGAGCACACTAGAGCGCAGA
>NW_016999300.1:0-476 GCF_001483705.2 Eufriesea mexicana | reverse complement strand
AGAGCCAAGTCAAACATTGCCTAACACAACGTAACTTGCCGCGAACACTATTGCTGGATTCCCCAGGCCCAAGTAGAGTACAGCAGAGCACAGTACAGCGTAGCAGTCCACCGAATATCAGTGCATACCACGACCCTCAAATCAACCAAAATCTAACCCACACAAACGTAACGTAGTCAAACGTAGCCTATCTCACCCTAACGTGGCAAAACAATTATTACTGGACACACCAGAGTCGACCAGAGTATAGTAGAACAGCGTAGGGCGTAGAAATCCGCCGAAATGTAGTACATAGCAGAAACATCAAAGCTACCCTGTCCTAACCTAAACAAGTCTTTCCAGACCATACGCAGCCTAACTCAACCTAGCGAGCAGAGGCCACAATTACTGGCCTCCACAGACCCAAGCAGAGGACATTACCGCACAGGAGAGCGCAGAAATCCACGGAATAGCAGTTAATAGCACAAAAGTCGAAG
>NW_016999299.1:0-347 GCF_001483705.2 Eufriesea mexicana | reverse complement strand
TCTCGATGCGTAGCCACCTCCACGTGGTGAGACCTGGTAATTGGTATCGTTTTCCTTTGGGAAGTGATATCAAGCTAAGAGCTACGCACAAAGTATAACATATGTCCTATCTCTTGTGAATTTTCACTGTTCTCTTTGGAATTTGAAAATAGAGAGTGGGCAATATCCGTTTAAAAAATATTTAAATGAAGAGGAATTAAGCTAACAAGGAGAGTGTAAGTGCTTCGGGTTACCGATTTAGTTGATACTCCGCTTGTAGATATCGTCATGCAGTTTACGAAAATATATCATTATATCGGCAACTACTCAATAGTTTTTGAGATATTTACGATTAAAGTTTCATTACT
>NW_016999298.1:369-608 GCF_001483705.2 Eufriesea mexicana | reverse complement strand
AATTTTCTTGCATAAACAAGGAGGAAAGATTATATTGGCAAGCTTTAACCATTGCAATGCTACCGAATCTGGCCGGAAAATTCAATTTTATAGTCATTTACGACTAATATGGCGGTGAGCTTACTTGCTTCCATATATCAGGAGGAAACATTCTGTTGGCATGATATAGGCATTGCAATGATATAGAATCTTGCTGGAAAATTTAATTTTATTGACATTTTCGACTAATATCGTGGTGA
>NW_016999298.1:0-273 GCF_001483705.2 Eufriesea mexicana | reverse complement strand
CATTTTCAACTAATATCGTGGTGAGCTACCTTTCTTGCGTAAATAAGGCGGAAAGATTCTATTGGCGTGCTATTGGCATTGCAATTCCGAAGAATCTGGCTGGAAAAATCAATTTTATTGACATTTTCAATTAATATCGTTGTGAGCTATCTTTCTTCCGTAAATAAGACGGAAAGATTCTGTTGGCATGCTATAGGCTTAGCAATGCTTTAGAATCTTGATGGAAAATTCAATTTTATTGACATTTTCGACTTATACCTTGGTGAGATAACT
>NW_016999297.1:0-521 GCF_001483705.2 Eufriesea mexicana | reverse complement strand
TAAAATATTACATGCTATTATATGTAATATATATCATATATAAATATATATAAATTACTAATAATATTACTTAAGTTTGGCATTTAATATCAGATATTTATGTCAATATTTATCACAAACCAAAATAATGACATATTACATGCTATTTAAATTTTTATTCTTCTTAAGATACAATTTTAAATAAATTATAATTGCCTCTAACCTTTTACCAAAATATATAACTAACAATAATAATTAACAAATGCATAATATTTTATTAAATACTATCTGCTATTATATAAAATATATATCATATGTAAATATATATAAATAACTAATAATATTACATTAGTTTGGCATTTAATATCAGATATTTATGTCAATATTTATCACAAACCAAAATAATGATATATTATATGCTATTTAAATTTTTATTCTTCTTAAGATACAATATTAAATAAATTATAATTACCTCTAACTTTTTACCAGAAGATATAACTAACAATAATAATTAACAAATACGTAATAAAAATATAAAATTA
>NW_016999296.1:0-445 GCF_001483705.2 Eufriesea mexicana | reverse complement strand
ATAGTAGAACACAGCAGAGTGCAGAAAGCCAGCAAATAGCAATGAAAAGCACAAAAGCCTAAGATACGCAGACCTAACCAGACATAACCTAACATAATTAAACGCGGTGTAACCAAAACGAACCTGCCGCGGCCACTATTGCAGGCTTCCCCAGAAGCAGGCGGAATATGATAGAGCACAGTAGAGAACACAAGTCCATAGGATATTCGTGTTGAGCTCACATATCACAGCTAACCTAGCCAAACCCAACGAAACCTAACCCAACTAAACGTAACAGATCCCAAGCTAAAGTGCCGCGAGCAGTACTGCTGCCCTCCAGAGAGCCAGGCAGAGCATAACAGGGCAGAGCAAAGCGCAGGAGTCCATAGAACCGCTGTGTATAGCTGAAGAGTCGAAGCTATCCAAACCAAACCAGGGCAACACAACCGACCCAAACGTATCCTAC
>NW_016999295.1:0-559 GCF_001483705.2 Eufriesea mexicana | reverse complement strand
ACCACATTCTATATCATTGCAATGGCTATAGCACGCCATTAGAATTGTTCATTCTTATTTATGAAAGAAAGGTGGCTCATCACGATATTAGTCGAAAACGTCGTTTAAATTTTATTTTCCTGCCAGAGTCCATAGCATTGCAAAGGCTATTGCACGCAAATAGTGACTTTCCCCCTTACTTATGCAAGAAAGTTAACTCACCACGATATCAGTCGAAAATGGGACCAAAATTGTATTTTCCAGCCACAACCTATATCACTGCAATAGCTAAAGAACTCAAAAAGCATCTTTCCTCCTTACTTACGCAAGGAAGTTAGCTCACCGCGATATTAGTCAAAAATGTCAACAAAATTGTATTTTCCAGCCACAAGCTATTTCACAGCAATGGCTATAACACTCAGAATGCATATTTCCTCCTTACTTACGGCAGGAAGTCAGCTCACCACGATATAAGTAGAAAATGTCAATAAAATAGGATTTCCCAGGAAGATTCTACAGCGTTGCGACGGCTATAGCACGCCAATTGAATCCTTCTTCCTTATTTATGGAAGAAAGGTAG
>NW_016999294.1:0-1392 GCF_001483705.2 Eufriesea mexicana | reverse complement strand
CATTGCAATGCTATAGAGTCTGACTGGAAATATCAATTTTATTGACATTTTCGACTAATATCATGGTGAGCTAACTTTCTAGAATAAATAAGGAGGAAAGATTCTTCTCGTGTACTATAGTCATTGCGATGCTATAGGATCTGTCTGGAAAACGCGATTTTATTGACATTTTGGACTAATATCTTGGTGAGCTACCACTCCTGCAAAAATAATGACGAAAGATTCTATTGGCCTGCTATAGCCATTGCAATCCTATTGAATCTGGATGGAAAATTTTATTTTTTTGCCGTTTGCGACTAATATCGTAGAGAAATAACTTTCTTGCATAAATAAGAATGAAATATCCTATAGGCGGGCTATATACATTGCAGTGCTATAGAATCTGATTGGAAAAATCAATTTTGTTGTCATTTTCCACTAGTATCTTGCTGGGCTAACTTTCTTGAATAAAAAGGAGGAAAGGCTCTGCTGGCGTGCTATAGCCATTGCAATGCTATAGAATCTGGATGGAAAATTCAATTTTATTGACATTTTCGACTAATATCGTAGTGAAATAACTTTCTTGCATAAATTGGTAGGAAATACCCTTATGGCGTGCTATAGCCATTGCAATGCTATAAAATCTGGCTGCAATATTCAATTTTATTGACATTTACGACTAATATCGTGGCGAGCTACCTTTCCCGCATAAATAATGAGGAAAGATTCTATTGGCCTGCTATAGCCATTGCAGTGCTATAGAATCTGATTGGAAAAATCAATTTTATTGACATTTTCGACTTTTTTTTGACGTTTACGACTAATATCCTAGTGAAATAACTTTCTTGCATAAATAAGAATGAAATATTCTATAGGCGCGCTATATCCATTGCAATGCTATAGAGTCTGACTGGAAATATCAATTTTATTGACATTTTCGACTAATATCATGGTGAGCTAACTTTCTAGAATAAATAAGGAGGAAAGATTCTTCTCGTGTACTATAGTCATTGCGATGCTATAGGATCTGTCTGGAAAACGCGATTTTATTGACATTTTGGACTAATATCTTGGTGAGCTACCACTCCTGCAAAAATAATGACGAAAGATTCTATTGGCCTGCTATAGCCATTGCAATCCTATTGAATCTGGAGGGAAAATTTAATTTTTTTGCCGTTTGCGACTAATATCGTAGAGAAATAACTTTCTTGCATAAATAAGAATGAAATATCCTATAGGCGCGCTATATACATTGCAGTGCTATAGAATCTGATTGGAAAAATCAATTTTGTTGTCATTTTCCACTAGTATCTTGCTGGGCTAACTTTCTTGAATAAAAAGGAGGAAAGGCTCTGCTGGCGTGCTATAGCCATTGCAATGCTATAGAATCTGGATGGAAAATTCAATTTTATT
>NW_016999293.1:0-756 GCF_001483705.2 Eufriesea mexicana | reverse complement strand
CACTACGATATTAGTCGAAAATGTCAATGGAATTGTGTTTTCCAGTCAAATGCTATAGCATTGAAATGCCTATAGCACTCCAATAGAAACTTTCCTCCATATTTGTGCAAGAAAGTTAGCGTACCATGATATTAGTCGAAAAAGACAATAAAATAGAATTTTTCAACCTGATTCTATAGCATTGCTACGGCTATAGCACGCCAATAGTAACTTTCCTCCTTAATTATGCAAGAGAGATAGGTCGCTACGGTATTAGTCGAAAATGTCATTAAAATTGAATTTTCCGGCCCGATTCCGTAGCATTGCAATGGCTATAGCACGGCCAAAGAATCTTTCCTCAATATTTATGCAAGGAAGATAACTCCCCACGATATTAATCGAAAATATCAATAAAATTGAATTTTTCAGCCTGATTCTATAGCATTGCAATGGCTATAGCACCACAATAGAATCTCTCCTCCTTATTTCTGCAAGAAATTTCGTTCACCACGATATTAGTCGAAAATGTCAATGGAATTGTGTTTTCCAGTCAAATGCTATAGCATTGCAATGGCTATAGCACGGCAATAGAATCGTTCGTCTTTATTTTTGAAAGAAAGCTTGCACACCAGGATATTTGTCGAGACTGCCTATAGATTAGACTTTTCAAGTTAGATGCTACAGCATTGCAATGGCTATTGCACGGCAATAGAGTCCCTTCTCCGTATTTATGCAAGAAAGCTAGCTCACGACGATATTTGTTGAAAGTGGCAATAA
>NW_016999292.1:0-652 GCF_001483705.2 Eufriesea mexicana | reverse complement strand
GAAGCACAGCCACACGTAATAGAACCCATATTAGCGTGCCGCGACCACTATTGCTGGCCATCCTATGTCTGACCACAGTGTAGTAGAACACTGTAGAGCGCAGAAATCAACCGAATAGCAGTGTAGATCAGAAGAAGGCATAGCTATCCTCTCCAAGCCTAACCAAACGTAACATGAACAAACGTAGCGTAACCAATCCTGGGGTGATAATGCCAGTACTGGCCTCACAAGTGCCAAGCATAGTATAGCAGACCAATGTAGGAAGCTGAAATCGACCGAACAGCTGTGTATAGCGCAAAAGTCAAAGCTATCCTAACGAATCGTAACATGACACATCCTAACGTGCAGGGAGCATTACTCCTGGCGTCCACAGAGGCAAGCAATGTGTGATGGCGCACAGAATATCGCATGAGCCCATAGAGTAGCAGTGTGTAGCACAAAAGTAGAAGCTATCCAAACCAAACTCACCGTAACGTAACCCAACCAAACGTAATCTAACACGACCTAACGTGCCGTAACACTATTGCTGAGCTACCGAGATTAACGCAGAGCATAGTAAAGCAACGTAGTCCGCAGAAACACAAGGAACAGCAGTGCATAGCACAAAAGTAAAAGTTATCATATCCTTGCCTGTCCAAATCCAATATATCCA
>NW_016999291.1:0-742 GCF_001483705.2 Eufriesea mexicana | reverse complement strand
GTCAGTAAAATTGAATTTTCCAGCCAGATTCTACGGCCTTGAAAAGGCTATAGCACGACAATATAATCTTTCCTCCTTATTTACGCAAGAAGGTTAGCTCGCCGCGATATTAGCCGAAAATGTCAATGAAAGTGAATTTTCCAGCCAGATTCAACGGCTCTGCAATGGCTATAGTACGCCAATAGCATCTTTCCTACATATTTATGCAAGAAAGTTAGCTCGCAACGGTACTAGAAGAAAATGTTTACTAAATATTTATTTTCCAGCGAGATTCTGTAGCGCAGCAGTGGCTATAGCTCGCCAATATAATCTTTCCTCCTTATTTACGCAAAAAAGTTAGCTCACAACGATATTAGTCGAATATGTCAAGGAAATGGAATTTTCCAGCCAGATTCTACGGCTCTGCAATGGCTATAGTACGCCAATAGCATCTTTCCTACATATTTATGCAAGAAAGGTAGCTCACCACGATAGTAGCCGAAAATGCGAATAAAATCAATTTTCCAGGCAGATTCTTTGGCATTGCAATGGCTGTAGCGCGCCAATAGAATCTTTCCTCCTCATTTATGCAAGAAAGTTGCATAGTTCGATATTAGTCGAAGATGTCAAATAAAATTTAATTTTCCAGCCAGATTCTATAGCATTCCAATGGCTATAGCACGCCAATAGAGTATTTCCTCCTTATTTACGCAAGAAAGTTAACTCACCACAATACTAGTAGAAAATGTCAATAAAATTATAT
>NW_016999290.1:0-737 GCF_001483705.2 Eufriesea mexicana | reverse complement strand
CAAGAGAATATAAATCATCACTGAAGTGCTTAATCCGACGGCTACACTGTTCTATTGCTGACGTACTAACTGCCGTTCAGGGAATTGTAAATACCTCTACACATAACTGATGTATATCATGACTATACAAGAACCGCTGTGTAATATAAATCATCAGTGTCCCGATTAATGCAGCGGATGCAGTAATGTGATGATGGATGCACTCGGAGCTGTTTTGTCGATCGCTAATATCCCGAGCTGCACCGGATCCCCCATTTGTCATTCTAGATCTCCAATATAACCCACATCGGTATTGAGCAGGTTAATTCAACGGCTACAGTGCTCCGCTGGTGGATATGCAATGTGCCGTACTGTCGATTGTAGACACCTGTAGACATAACCGTACTGTGCATTGATTTCTAGAATTGCTTTTGCGCTTATATTATATGAGATCAAATTATGGCAACGTCTTAAGTAATGTGTTGGTGCCTATACTCAGTACTTTTTCGTCAATTCGCAATATCTCCAGAAGTAATGCGTCTGCCCTTGTTCCTTCCAGAAGAGCAATGGAATTGAAATCATCACTTAGCAGCAAAATCCACCGACTGAGTTGCTCTACTGGTGGACGTACAGTCTACTGTACTGGAAATAGTACATGTTTCGAGACATAATTGACGTATACATTTATTATTCCGGAACTACTGTGTAACTTGAATAATCACTGTGCAGACTAATCCAAGGGCTACAATGCTCTATTG
>NW_016999289.1:2649-3624 GCF_001483705.2 Eufriesea mexicana | reverse complement strand
GACGTAACCTTACTCAGACTGACATGCTGAGACCACTGTTTCTGGCCACCACAGAGCCAAGCAAAACATATTACAGCATAGTGGAGGGTGGAGAACCACCCATTAGCAGTGTATGGCACAAACGTCTAAACTGCCCTGTCCGATCCTCACCAAACGTAGCTTAACCAGACGTGCCGTAGCCCACCCTAACGTGCCGAGGCCGCTATTTCCTTCCACTCTGGAGCCAAGCAGAAAGTATTAGGGCACAGTAGAGCGCATAGACCCACGGCATAGGAGTGTATGGCACATAAGTCAAACACATCCTGGCCTAAGCTGACTCGACCTGACAATCCAAACGTAGTGTAGCATAACGTAGCGTGACGAGACAACTATTCCTTGCCACCCGGGAGCCAAGCAGAAAATAATTGAGCACGGTAGATGACAGAAATCCACCGAATAGCAGTGTATGCCATAAAAGTCTAAGCTACTCTCTCCTAGCATAACTAACGTGTTATAAGCATACGCAGCCTAACTCAACTTAACGTGCTCAGGCCACTACTGCTGGCTTCCCGGGAGCCAAGCAGAATATACTGCAGTACAGTAGAGCACAGAAATCCACCGTAATGCAGTGCAAAGCAAAAAAGTGGAAGACACCCTAATCTAACCTGGCCAATCCAGACCTGTCCTAACGTACCGTGACTCAACATAACGTGACGAAACAAACATTCCTGGACTCCCCAGAGCAAAGCAGAACATACATGAGCACAGTACAATGCAGAAATCAGCGAATAGCAGTGTACAGCACAAAAGTCAAAGTAGCCAATCCTAACCTTACCAAACGCAACATATCCAAACGTAAAGAAACTCAACCTATCATGAGGAAACAATTACTGTTGGCCTACACAGAGACAAGCAGAATTTACTGAGCAGGGTAGAGCGCAGAAATCCACCGCCATTCTGTGAAGAGCACAAAAGCCGTGGCTATCCTGACATAAC
>NW_016999289.1:0-2231 GCF_001483705.2 Eufriesea mexicana | reverse complement strand
TTCACCAAATGTCCGTGTATAGCACAAAACTCGAAATCACCCTAACCGAACCTAACCGAACCTAACCGAACCTAACCTAACCAAACGTCACAAATCTCGGCCTATCGTGCCAGGGCAGCCGTTGCTGGCAACTCTAGAGTCGGGTAGGGTATAGTAGAGCAATGAAGAGCGCAGAAATCAGCCGAATAGCAGAGTACAGCACAAAAGACATAGATATCCAAACCCAACTCAACATTACCTATTATAACCAATCGTAATGTAGCTAAACGTAACGTGCGGCGACCAATACTGCCGCCCTCCATAGGGGTCGTGCAGAGTACAGTAGAGCCATGTAGAGTGCAGGAATTCGCGGAATAGCCGTGCATAGCAGAAAAGTCAAAGCTATCCTATCCTAACTTAACGAAACATACATAACCGAACGCAACCTATCTCAAAGTAACGTGCCGAGATCAATACTTCTGGCATCTTCAGAGCAAATCAAAATATACTATGGCACAGTAGAGCGCAGGAATCCACCGAGAAGCGTTGTATAGCATAAAAGTAAAAGCTACCACATCCTAACACAGCCAAACCTAACCCAAACCAAGGTAATCTAACTCAACCTATCGTGCCGCGATCACTATTGCTGGCCTCCCCGGAGCCAACCAGAATATACTAGTGCAAATTCGAACGTAGAAATCCACGGAACGACAGTGTATACCACGTAAGCCAAAATTACCCTAACCAGACCCAGGCCAACATAACATAGCCTAACGTAGCTTAACTCAACCTAACGTGCCGGGACAACTATTGCTGTCTTCCCCAGAGACAAGGAAAATATATTAGAGCACAGAAGGACGTAGAAAGCCACCAAATTGCACTGTACAGCACAAAAGTCGAAGATATCGTAAACTAACGTAACCCAACCAAACTTAACCAAACGTAAAATGACTGAACCCAACGTGCATCAACCACTATTGCTGGCCTGCCCAGAGGCGAGCAGATTATAGCGGAGCACGGCAGAGCGTGGAAATCCACCGAATAGCATCTGTATACCTCGAAACCCAAATATATCAGTGCATCACAAAGTCAAACGTAGCTTAACCGAACGTAGCCTAACACAAACAGTCGTGCCTGGACCGCCGTTGCTGGCCACGACAGAGTCAAGCAGAGTATGGTAGAGCACAGTAGTGCGCAGAATGCAACCAAATAGCAATGTACAGCACGAAAGTATAAGATATCGTAACCTAACCAGACGCAACATTACCTAACCAAGCGTAAAATAATAAAACCTAGCTACCCGTGACCTCGATTGCTGGCCTCCCCGGAGCAAAGCAGAACACGTCAGAGCACAGTAGATTGTAGAAATCCGCTGAATAGCAGTGTATGGCGCAAACGTCGAAGCCATCCTAACCAAGCTTGACCTACCCTTACCAAGCCGGACGTAACATAACACAAGCGAACGTGCTGCGAAGACTATTGTTCGCCTCTCCGAAGCGAAGCAGAGCATGTTGGAGCACTGTAGAGCGTAGATGTCCTCCGAAAAAACAGTGTACAACACAAAAGTCAAGGCCATCCTTATCAAACGTAACATTACTCAACCTAATAAGATATCCTACCCTAACCTAAGCAAACGTAACATAATCGAAATTAGCCTAACACAACCTAATCTGACGTGACCGGTACCGCTGGCTTCCAGAGAGGCAATCTGAACATATTAGAGCACTGCAGAATGCAAAAGTCGACCGAATAGCAGTGCACAGCGCAAAAGTCGAGTCTAACGAATCCTAACCTAACTAAACGTAACGAAACTGTTCCTAATATATCAGAACCTAACGCGCCGAGACCGCTACTGCTGGCTTCACCAGACGAAAGCAGAAATTACTACAGCACAGTAGAAAGCAGAAAACTACCGAGTAGCAGTGTATAGCACAAAAGTCATGGCTACCGTATCCTTACCCAGCCAAGCGCATCATAAACATAGGTAACATCAATAAACCTAACGTTGCGAGAACACAATGGCCGGCATCCCCAGAGCCAAGGAGAGTACACTAGAGCGCACTAGATCTCAGAAACCCGACGTAATGCTGTGTATGGCACAAAAGAAGAAGCAGTCCTATACCAACATAACCAACCGTAACACGGCCAAACGTAACCTAACACAACGCAACGCCCGAGACCACTATTGCTGGGCCCACAGATACATGCAGAATGTGCACTGTTGTGCGCAGAAACCCGCCGTATTGCAGCGA
>NW_016999288.1:0-454 GCF_001483705.2 Eufriesea mexicana | reverse complement strand
GCACGTCAGGTTGCGTTATGCTCCGTTCTGTTAGGTTAGATTAGGTCGGGATATGTTAGGATACCTACGGCTTGCGTGCGCTTCACGGCAATGCGGTGGGATTCGTCGCTCCATTGCGTTCTAATATGCTCTGCTTGGCTATAAGGATGCCAGCAATATTGGTCTCGTCACGTCATGTTCAGTTACACCCTGTTTGGGTAGGTTAGGTGAATTCAGGTTAGGTCTGAGTGTGTTCGACTTTGGTGCTATGCATTGCAATGCGTTGGATTTCTGCGCCCTGCAGTAGTCTAGTATATGCTGCTTGCACCTGGAGAGGCCAGCAATAATTGTCTCGGCACGTTAGGTTGCGCTATACTACGTTTATATGTGCTATGTTTGGTGAGATTGGGATACGATAGTTTTTACCTTTGTGCTATACACTGCTATCTGCAAATTTCTGCGCTCTACTGTGCCC
>NW_016999287.1:0-712 GCF_001483705.2 Eufriesea mexicana | reverse complement strand
TGGAATCCACAGAGCCAAGAAGAACATATTAGATCACAGTAGAGCGCAGAATTTCACCGAATAACTATCTATAGCACAAAAGTCAAATCAACCCTGACGAAACATAACCTAGCCTAACCTAACCAAACGTAGCATAAGACAACCTATCGTGCCACGAGCGCTATTGCTGGCATCCCCAGAGTCAAGTAGGTTATAGTAGAGCAACGAAGAGTGCATAAATGCACCGAATAACACTGTGTAGCACAAAAGTCAAAGATATCCTACCCAAACATAACCAAACTTATCATAATGTAACGTAACCGAAATCAACCTAACGCACCGCGGTCACAGTTTCTGGACTCCCCAGAACAAAGCTGAGGATATTAGATTTCTGTAGAACGCGCAATTCCAGCGAGTAGTTGTGCATAGCACTGAAGCCATAGCCATCCTTGCATAACTTATCGAAACATATCTTAACCAGCCGTAACTTAAACCAACCTAACGCGCAGAGACCACTATTGGCGGCCTCCCCGGAGAAACTGGACATAATACAGGAGAGTAGGGCGCAGAAATCCACCGAAAAGCAGTGAATATCACAAAAGTCAAAGTACCATAGCCTGACCTAGCTAAACGTAACAAACACAAACGGAATATAACCCAACCTAACACACCGGGACCGCTATTGCTGCCCACCCCTGTACCAAGCGGAACATATTAGAGCGCAGTAGGGCGC
>NW_016999286.1:1618-2627 GCF_001483705.2 Eufriesea mexicana | reverse complement strand
CATACATACATGCATCCATACATCCATCCATCCATACATCCACACATCTATACATCCTCACATGCATACATCCGTAAATATTACCATCCTTACAGCCATTCATCGATACTTCCATACATACATACATACATACATATATACATCCATACATACATCGATACCTACACCCATACGTTCATACATACATATATCCATCCATACTTACATACATACATCCACACATCCACGTATCCATAGATCCATCAATCCGTACTTCCATCCAACCATCCATACATCCATCCAACCATACGTACATCCATACATACATCCATACGTACATCCATTCTTCCATCCATTCTTTCATCAATCCATCCATACATACTTACATATATACATCCATACATCCATTCATCCGTACATCCATACATTCGTAATCCATAAATTCATACACCCATACATCCTTACGTCCAAACATCCATAAATTCACACATCCATACATCCATCGATCCGTATGACCGTCCAGCCATACATCAATACATTCACACATCCATTCATCCATAAAACCATCCATCCATAAATCCATCCATCCACACATACACCCTTCCATACATCCATCCATCCACACATCCACCCATCCATACATCCATCGATCCATCCATCCATCCATCCATCCATCCATCCATCCATCCATACAAGCACCCATCCAAACATCCATTGATTAATACATCTATCCATCTATACATCCATCCATCCATACATCCACCCATCAATACATCCATACATCCATACATATATACATCCGTACATCCGTTCACCCGTACATCCATTCATTCGTGCATCCATTCATACATACGTGCATACAACCATAATCCATACATCCATGCATATGTACACACGTACATCCATTCACCCGTACAACCATACAATCGTGCATCCATACATACATACATGCATACATCCAGAATCCAAACATCCATTCATCCATACATATATCCATCCATCCATCCATACATCCATACATCCACACGTC
>NW_016999286.1:0-389 GCF_001483705.2 Eufriesea mexicana | reverse complement strand
CAAACATTCGTACATTAATAGATGCATACATCCATCCATCCGTACATACATACATTCCAAACATCCACCCATCCATGCATTCATACATCCACACATACATCCATCCATCCATCCACACATCCATACATCCCCACATCCATAAATCCATCTATCCGTACATCCATCCAACCATACATACATCCATACATACACCCATACATACATCCATACATACATCCATACACACATCCATCCATACATCCATCCATAAATATATACATCCATACACCCATGCATCCGTATCATCCGTACATTCGAACATCCATACATACATGCATCCATACATACATCCATCCATACATCCATCCATTCATTCATCCATCCATCCATACATCCATTCATATATACAT
>NW_016999285.1:0-922 GCF_001483705.2 Eufriesea mexicana | reverse complement strand
CTATAGAATCTGGTTGGAAAATTCAATTTTATTGACATTTTGGGCTAATATCGTGATGAGTTATCTTTCTCGCATTAATATGGAGGAAAGATTCTATTGGCGTGCTATAAGCATTGCAATGCTATAGAATCTTGCTGGAAAGTTCAATATTATTGACAATTTCCACTATTATCGTGGTGAGACAGCTTCCTTGCATAATTATGGAGGAAAGATTCTTTTGGCGGTCCATAGCCATTGCAATGCTGTAGAATCTCTCTGGAAAATACATTTTTATTGACATTTTCGGCTAATATCGTGGTGAGTTAACTTTCTTGCTTCAATAGGGATGAAAGATTCTATTGGTTTGATATAGCCATAGCAATGCTATAGAATCTTGCTAGAAAATTCAATTTTATTGACAGTTTCGACTAATATCGTGGTTAGCTGTCTATCTTGCATAAGTAAGGTGTTTAGATACTATTGGCTTGCTGTAGCCATTGCAATGCTCTGGATTCTGTCTGTAATGTTCTATTTTATTGACAGTTTCTACTAATTTCGTGGTGAGCTACCTTTCTTGCATAAACAAGGAGGAAAGATTATATTGGCAAGCTATAGCCTTCGCAATGCTATAGAATCTGGTTGGAAATTTCAATATTATTGACAGTTTCGACTATTACCGTGGTGAGCTACCTTTCTTGCCTAAATAAGCAGGGTAGATTCTATTGGCGTGCTGTAGACATTGCAATGATAGAGATTGTGGTTGGAGAATTCAATTTTATTGATATTTTCGGCTAATATCATGGCGAGATAACTTGCATGCATATACAAGTAGGATAGATTCTATTGGCGTGCTATAGCCTTCGCAATGCTATAGAATCTCGCTGGAAAATTCAATTTTACTGACATTTTCGATTAATATCGTGGTGAGCTACCTTTCTTGCAT
>NW_016999284.1:0-783 GCF_001483705.2 Eufriesea mexicana | reverse complement strand
CATGTCAGTTCAGGTCAGGTCAGTTCAGTTCAGGACAGGTCAGGTCAGGACGGGCTATGTCTGATCTGGCCAGCCCAGGACATGCCAGGGAACAACGTGTCAGGTCAGGTCAGGTCAGGTCAGGTCAGGTCAGGCCCGACCTGGTCAGGCCTGGCTAGGTCAGATCGGGTTAGGTTAGGTTAGGACATGTCAGTCCAGAACAGGCCAGATAAGGTCACGACAGGTCAAGTCAGTTCAGGATAGGGCAGGTAAGGACATTCCAGGTGTGGTCAGGTTAGGTCAGGTCAGGTCAGGCGAAGTCAGGTCAGGTCAGGTCTGGAGAGGTCAGGTTCGGTCATGTCAGGCCAGGATAGGTCAGGTCACATCAGGCCAGGCCATGTCAGGCCAGGTAAGGTCAGGTTATGTCATGTCATGTCATGTCAGGTCAGATGGCCAGATAAGGTCACGACAGGTCAGGTCAGGTCAGTTCAGTTAAGGGCAGGTCCGGACATTCCATGTCGGGTCAGGTTAGGTCAGGTATGGTCAGGTGAAGTCAGGTCAGGTCAGGTCAGGAGAGATCAGGTTCGGTCGGGTCATGCCAGGATAGGCCAGTTCACATCAGGCCACGACATGTCATGCCAGGTAAGGTCAGGTCATGTCAGGTGAGGTCAGGACAGGTCAGGTTAGGTCAGTTCAGGTTAGGTTACGTTAGGTTAGGTTAGGTTAAGTTAGCTTACGATAGGTTTGATTAGGATAAGTGAGCTTAGGTTATGTTTGATTAGGTTAGGTAAGGATCGGTTGGGT
>NW_016999283.1:0-460 GCF_001483705.2 Eufriesea mexicana | reverse complement strand
TAAAATTTTCGATAGATAGCATATGTCGTAGATATTGTTCGTAGCTCTGAGCTTGGCATGGTTTCCTAAAATTGCTCTTTGGAAGACGATACCAATAACCAGGGCATACATCGTGGAGATGGCTACGCATCGAGACCCAACGTGCGCACTGGTGGAGCAGCCTGCCGGCAATATCTGTTTCAAGAAGTCTAACCTAACTTGGAGCGAAAGAAGTTAAAGTGAACATACTGACACTACATTACATTTCGTGTCTGGCAAAAAGCGTTTCGGATGTGAATATTAATACTTATGCTCTACTGACGCAACGATAATATATTACACTTCAGCGGAATATAATATTTCCAAGTTCCCGAAAACTTTGGGAATCAGATATGAAGAACTCCAGCAAAGAAAGGCCAAATTGTAATCGCTACGCGCCTGAACGAGTTCGAGAATATTCAAAAGACTTACTAGCATACGA
>NW_016999282.1:0-755 GCF_001483705.2 Eufriesea mexicana | reverse complement strand
CAACAAAGTTAACTCAATACGATATTAATCGAAAATGTCAATAAAATTGAATTTCCCAAACACTTTCTATATCATTGCAATGTCTATAGCATGCCAATAGAATCCAAACTCCTTATTTATGCAAGATAGACAGTTAACCACGATATTAGTCGAAACTGTCAATAAAACTGAACTTTCCAGACAGAATCCAGAGCATTGCAATTGCTATAGTACGCCAATAGAATCTTTCCTCCTTATTAATGCGAGAAAGACAACTCACCACGTTATTAGCCGAAAATGTCAATAAAATTGAATTCTCCAGCCAGATTCTACAGCACTTGAGCGGCTATAGCATGCAAATAGAATCTTTCCTCCTTATTTATGAAAGAAAGGCAGCTCACCACGATATTAGACGAAATTGTCAGCAAAATTGAATTTTCCAGCCAGATTCTATAGCATTGCGAAGGCTATAGCACGCCAGTAGAATCTCTCACCCTTATTTAAGCTTTTTTTTAGCTCACCACGATATTAGTCGAAAATGTCAGTAAAATTGAATTTTCCAGGCAGATTCTATAGCATTGCGAAGGCTATAGCACGACAATAGAATCTTAACTCCTTATTTATGCAAGATAGACAGTTAACCACGATATTAGTCGAAACTGTCAATAAAATTGAACTTTCCAAACAGATTCCAGTGCATTGCAATGGCTATTGTACGCCAATAGAATATTTCCTCCTTATTAATGCGAGAAAGATAACTCACCACGTTATTAGCC
>NW_016999281.1:0-886 GCF_001483705.2 Eufriesea mexicana | reverse complement strand
TTGTAGTAATATTGAAAATCATACTTTTAAATATTAATTTAATTTACGTTCCAATTTATAATTTAACTACTATCAATTTAATAAAATGATTTAATTTTATTGTGTATAATAATATTAACATTATGCAGCAATTTATTTATCGTTTAGAAAAAGATATATCAAGCCAATGAGTATGTACATGTATGCACGTATGTTTCTCCTACACGTTTGACATTTAATTATTTTCAAGCAAAGTAAATTAATTTGGAAGGTTAATTCTAAATAATACGTTTGTGATAAGAAACGTTAATGAACTCCAAGTTTTCAATTTTAATGAAATTTTCCAGCATTTTAATGGGTTCTGATGAAGTCCAGTTTGTGTAAATGTAACGTACAATGAAATACGCGAGGAATAATTCTTTTTCAGCGGAAATGCAATGGGAAAAGAGAGAATTACATCGTTAAATTCACGCACCCTTTTTAAAACAATTTTGTAGCTGTGTTGGATGAAGCGAAAACTTCCAATCTAAAAAGTATTTAATTTAATATGTAGTACGCCATTTCACAAAGTGTAAACTTCTTTATACGTACATCGGACAAAAATAAACAATTATTTGTCGGTAACCAATTACTATATATCGCAGTATCGCAAGTGTTCCACTTGCATGTACTATGCGTGGCTGAAAAGGAGTCATCTCGTTCGGCTGCGAGGCAAGAGGGGTATTTCACTAGTAATACCCACTCTTCTATGACACTCCCAAAACTACTATCTCCAAGTTCGATAACCTGATACGTTAACATAGGCGTAAGATATCCGCGAAAGAAACGTTATCTCAGAGTTAACTACAATGAATTGGAAGCACTACTACGCCAGGCAATAAACGAAACGACACCAAATGATTGGAAA
>NW_016999280.1:0-484 GCF_001483705.2 Eufriesea mexicana | reverse complement strand
CGTGCTGTAGCCATTGCAATGCTATAGAATCTGCACCGAAAATTCAATTTGTTTGTCAATCTCGACTAATATCGCAGTGTGGTAATCTTCTTGCATAAATAAGGAGGAAAGATTCTGTTGGCGCGCTAAAGACATTGCAATGCAATACAATCAGGCCGAGAAATTTAATTTTATTGACATTTCCGACTAGTATCGCGGTGCCCTAGCTTGCAAGCATAAATATGGAGGAGTGATTGTATTGTCGTGCTATGGCCGTTGCAATGCTATAGAAACTGGCTGGAAAATTAGATTTCATTGACATCTTCCATTAATATCATGATGAGCTAACTTTCTTGCATAAATAAGGAGGCAAGATTCTATTGGCTTGCAATAACCATTGCAGTGCTATAGGATCTGGCGGGAAAATTCTATTTTATTGATATTTCGGCTAATATTTCGGTGAGATTACTTTCATGCATAAATAAGGAGGAAGGATTCTATTGGC
>NW_016999279.1:452-753 GCF_001483705.2 Eufriesea mexicana | reverse complement strand
TGGAAAATTCAATCTTATTGACATTTTCGACTAATATCGTGGTGAGCAAACCCACTTGCGTAAATAAGGTGGAAAGATACGATAGTCATGCTATAGCACTTGCAATTCTATAGAATCTGCGTGCAAAATACGATTTTATTGACATTATCGACTTATATCGTGGTGAGCTAACTTTCTTGTATAAATAAGGAAGAAATATCCTATTCTCGTGCTATAGTCATTGCGATGTTATAGAATCGGCCTGGAAAATTCAATTCTATTGACATTTTCGGCTAATATAGTGTTGACCTGTGTTTCTTGC
>NW_016999279.1:0-367 GCF_001483705.2 Eufriesea mexicana | reverse complement strand
TTGACATTTTCGACTAATATCGTGGTGAGCTAACTTTCTTGCATAGATAAGGAAGAAATATACTATTGGCGTACCATAGTCATAGCGATGCTATAGAATCAGGCTGGAAAATTCAATTTTAATGACATTTTCGGCTAATATCGTGGTGACCTAACTTTCTTGCATAAATAAGGGGCGAAGATACTATGGGCGCGCTATTGCCATTGCAATGCTATAAAATCAGGCTGGGAAATACAATTTTATTTAAATTTTCGACTAATATCGAGGTGACCTAACTTTCTTGCATATATCTGAAGGTAAGATTCTACTGGCGTGCTATAACCATTGAAATGCTAAAGCATCTGGCAGGAAAATTGTATTTTATTGA
>NW_016999278.1:0-1557 GCF_001483705.2 Eufriesea mexicana | reverse complement strand
TAGATGTATGGGTGCGTGGATGTATTGACGTATGGATGTGTGGGTGGATGGATGGATGGGTGGGTGGATGGATGGATGGGTGGATGAATTGATACATGGGTGGATAGATGGGTGTATGTATGAATGGATGGATGTATGGATGAATGTATGAATGTAGCGTGGATGTAGTTAAAAGTGTATGTATGGATGTATGTATGGATGTATGGATGTATTGATGCAACGGCGGTTGGAGGTACGGATGGTAGGATTTATGGATGTATGGATGTGTGGATGTATGGATGCATGGCTGGATGGTTGTGTGAATGGGTGCATGAATGGATGGATGGTTGTATGGGTGGATGGATGGCAGGATATATGGATCGATGGATGCATGGGTGTATCGATGGATGGATGTATGGGTGGATGTGTAGGTGGATGTCAGGATATATGAATGGGTGGATGTATTGGTGTACAGGTGTATGGATGCATGAGTGTAAGGATTTATGGATGTGTGTATGGATGTTTGTGTGGATGTATGTATGGATGTATGCATGGATGCATGTATGATTGTATCTATGGATGTATGTTTTGATGTAGGTATGGATGTATAGGTAGATGGATGGGCTGGTGGATGGACGTATGTATGGATGAATGTAAGGATCGATGGATGTATGGATGGGTTGATGTATGGACGGGTTGATGTTTGTATGAATGGATTTATGCAACGGTTGATGTATGTCCGTATGGATGTGCGGGTGGATGAATGGATTGGTGTATGAACTGAAGAGCGGGTGAAAGGAAGGGTGGAGGAACGGATGCATGGATGGTGGAATGGCGTATGTATGGATGCATGTATGGATGGATGTTTGGATGTATGTACGGATGTATGTATGGACATATGTATGGATGTATGTATGGATATGTATATGGGTGTATGTGTGGATGTATGGATGGATGTATGTATGGATGTGTGTATGGGTGTATGTATCGATGTATGGACGTATGGATGGATGTAGGAATGTATGGATGATACGGATGTATGGATGTACGGATGTATATATGTATGGATGTTTGGATGGATGTATTTATCGATGGATTTATGTATGGATGGATGGTTATATCGATGGATGGATGTTTGTGTGGATAGATGTATGGTAGGGTGGATGTATGGACGTATGGATGTGAGGGTGGATGAATGGATTTGTGGATGGGAGGAAGTGCGGATGGATGGATGGGTGGATGAAGGGTTACATGGATGGATGGATGGTTGTGTGGATGTATGAATGGATGTATGGAAGAATGTATGAATGTGTGCGTGGATGCAGTTAAAGGTGTATGTACGGATGCATGTAAGGATGTATGGATGGATGTATGTGTAGTTGGCTGGATATATGGGTGGATGGATGTATTGATGTACAGATGTATGGATGCATGAATGTATGCTTGTATGGATGTGTGTATGGATCTTTGTATGGACGTATGTATGGATGGATGGATGGATGAGTGGAAGGATGTGTGTATGGATGTATGTACGCACGAATGTACTTGTGTATGTATGGATATATGTATTGATGTATG
>NW_016999277.1:456-809 GCF_001483705.2 Eufriesea mexicana | reverse complement strand
AAATCCATAGAAACGAAGTGTATAGCAGAAAAGTCAAAGCCATCCGGATTTATCCCAAACAAATGTGACATAGCCTAACGATGCATAACTCAACATAGCGAGACGCAGCCACTATTGCTGGACACCCCAGGGCCAAGCAGAGTATAGTAGAGCACAGTAGAGCGCAGAAGCGCGCCGAATAACTGTGTATACCACGATAGTCAATGCTATCCGGACATAACCCAAGCAAACATGACCTAACCAAACGTAGCCTAACAAAAGCTATCGTGTCGACACCACAGTTGCTGGCCTCCCCATAGTGGGGCAGAGTACAGCAGAGCAACGGAGAGCGCAGGGGCCCACCGAATAGCAGT
>NW_016999277.1:0-343 GCF_001483705.2 Eufriesea mexicana | reverse complement strand
ACAAGCAGAGTGTGGTAGCGCACAAAAGAGTGCAGAAGTCCACAGAATAGCAGTGTGCAGCGCAAAAGTCTAAGCTATCGTAACCTAACACAACGTAACCTGACCCAGCCATGCCTAACCTAACTTAACATACCGTGCCGCGACCACTATTGCTGGCATCCCAAGAGTCGAGCAGAGTATAGTAGGGCAATGTAGGGCGCTGCAATCCACCGAATAGTAGTGTATAGCAGTAAAATTAAAGCTACCCTAGCCTAACGTAACCAAACATATCATAAACAAGCGTATTGTAGCCCTACCTAACGTGCCTATGCCAATATTACTGATCTGCCCAGAGCAAAGCGGA
>NW_016999276.1:0-937 GCF_001483705.2 Eufriesea mexicana | reverse complement strand
AATATAATATAATAAATTCTATATAATATAATGTAATAAATTCTGACAGTATTGTTATACGTGAATTTATCCTTCGTTGGGTGTATTGTCCCCCAGAAAACGGCACGAAATACACCATGTCCAATCACGTTTAATTGTCTACCATCCTCGGGCTAATCAACTTAAAACTAGCGTGTGACCAGGCTAAAAGTTCCCGATACCCAGCGAAATTCCCTTTATTCGCGTTTGTGCTGGCCCGAACCAGGCGAGTCCCCAAGGTGGAGGATCGTTAGAATCGTTTGTTCCATTATGACCACTGAGACGCTGCAAACTTTACGACGCGACTATCGCTGTCCAGAAACGAGAAAATTGATAGGATAAAGGCACACGCTCTTAAACCTTTCGTTTCGCAAATTGAATCTTCTTTCTATATATTACGGTGCCATTTTTAACTCTCTGCACTCGAGAGCAGGCTTCGGTTGCCATTTTATCGAATTCCAAAGATTAATTTTAATTAATATATCAAGTTTAACATAATTCGACGATGCGTGGGGTGTCAATATAAAATAATTTTGCGTTTTAATTTGTATACGATTTCTTATTTAGCGTTTTAACCTAAACAAGTGGATGACTAGTATTTTCATAGTGATAATGTGACGACGTGAAATTGACTTGCTATCAATGATGGTGACTTGACGTCAAATTGACTCCCTGTTAATTTTAGTGATTTGAAGTTGAATTCACTCTGTATCGCTAGTAGTGACATCTCGTCAGTTTGACGTGTGCTTAGATGCGTAGATCTTGTAAGTATAGTACTATTATAGATAGTTAGATCTCACTTCTGACGATAGGGAGTCAATTTGACTCCAAATCAGTACTACTGATAGGGAGTCAATCTGACGTAATCACCAATAGTGTTAGGAGTCGATTCGACGTATGTCACCGTTTCAAGATTAAA
>NW_016999275.1:0-499 GCF_001483705.2 Eufriesea mexicana | reverse complement strand
ATCTAGAGATCAGAAATCCACCGAGTAGCCGCATATATCGCAAAGGTCTGATTCATCCCGTCATAACATAAACAAACGTAATATAACTCAGTCTAACGTGCCCATACCACCATTACTGGTTTGTCCAGAGCGAAGCAGAGCGTAGGAACCCACCGAATAACATTGTGTGCAAAGAAAGTCAAATATATCAAAACCTAACCCAAACTATCTTAACGTAACTAAACGTAGCCTAACCCAACCTAACGGGACGAGACAGCTATTACTGGCCTCCACAGAGTCGAGCAGTGTATTGTAGAGCAACGTAGAGTGTAGAGACACAACGAATCGCAGTGTATATCACAGAAGTCAAAGCTAACCTGTCCGAACGTATCATAGCTGAACCAATTGTGCCGAAAGCACTATTTCTGTCGCCCACAGATACAAGCAGAGTGTGATGGCGCACAGAGGAGCGCAGAGGTTCATTGAATAGCAGTGTGTAGCACAAAAGTCATAGCTATCG
>NW_016999274.1:0-862 GCF_001483705.2 Eufriesea mexicana | reverse complement strand
ATGTATGGATGTACGGATGTATGGACGTATGGATGGATGGATGGATGTATTGGTGCATGTATGTATGTAATGATGGATTGGTGGATTGGTGGATGTATGTATGGATGGATATATGTATGGATCGATGTATGTATGGATGGATTGGTGTACGGAAGGATGGATGTATGGATGGATGGTTGCATGCATGGATGGGCGTATGGATGGTTGGGTGTATGTATAGATTGAAGTATGGATGGACGGATGAACGGATGTATGGATGTATGTATGGATGTGTGTAGGAATATATGTATGGATGTATGTATGGGTTAATGTATAGGTGTATGTATGAATCTGTGTGTTGATGTGCGTATGGATGCGTGGAAGGATTGATGGATTGGTGGATGGATGTTTGGATGGAAGGATGTAAGGTTTCATGGATGTATGTGTGGGTGGATGTTTGGTTGGATGGATGTTGGAAGTACGTATGTATGTATGGATGTATGAATGGATGGATGGCAGTATGGGTGAGTGAAAGTGTGAATGGGTTGTGGTACGGATGGACGATTGTACGGATGTATGGAAGTATGGATTTATATATCCATGGACGTTTGGACGTATGGATGTACGAATGTATGGATGTACGAATGTAAGGATGTATGGATGGATGGATGTATGTATTGGTGTATGTATGTATGTAATGATGGATTGATGGATTGGTGGATGGATGTATGAATGAATACATGTATGGATCGATGGATGTATGGATGGATTGATGTATTGAAGGACGGATGTATAGATGAATGGATGTACGGAAGCATGTATGTATGGATGTGTGGGTGGCTGAATGGATGGGTGGATGGACGGAAGAACGGGTGTACGGATG